>NW_015664196.1:0-21183 GCF_001515625.1 Sinocyclocheilus rhinocerous | reverse complement strand
AACTTTTATAAAGAATATCTCTTTGGATTTGAGACTTTAGTCTTTGCAACTTTACAGATCTTCTTTATGCACCAAGAGCTTGTAACACTCTAAAGAGAAAGGAAAAAATGAAATCGCATCATATGACCCCTTTAAGTAATTTTTATTTCATTTTATTTTATTTTATTGTTACTTTTTTTGTGGACATGTTTATCTCAGCTATATTTAGCATAAAATGACTTATACAGTATACTATACCACAAAAATGTGCACTTATTTTAATGCACCATAAGTGCATTTATGCAAGAATCACAGTCACAGGAAACACTATTGCAATTGTGACAACTGCATTTGTTAGTATTGGATAGAAATGCAACATTCTGTAACTTGGATATTTGATTGAAATTTAACCGTTAACACATTACTTTGAAAAAATGATGCAGTACTTTTTACATATAATATGTTACCCCCAACACTGGTGCTAAAGTATGATGTACATTAAGGTAGATACAGAAAAAAGAAAGTCAGATATGTGAAAGAGAAACGATAACTCTCATTTAACCGGCCCCAGTCTCCGCAATCAGCAGCGACTCTTACATCCTGAGCGGCTGCCACACTGCAGCTCTCTCTGATTACAGATAAACGCACACAGGCAGGAGTCTAATTTGCCCTTATTATTCAAAATCTTTCCCCTTCTTGTTCTTGTTTTCCACTTCACCACTTTTGTTTAAAACGCACAATTGCGGCGAAAGGCACCATGATGATGAGCAACTCCGTTTTGCTGCTGTTGTCAGAACTGATGTGGTTGTTAATAATTGTAGTAATAAACACTATTTGCAGATATCTGTGTTTGTGTGTGGTTCTGTCATGTTTCCCGAGCCCTATATCTGTCATCGTATTCCTCTCTTAATTTAAGCATGATGCTCGGCCCAGACATCTGCGCCACATTTTATGCGCAGTTGCATAACACGTTCCCCTGCTTATGCCACAAATAAACACATCCATTACTAAAATGGCAGCTTCCCACGCACAAACACATTGCACAATATGTTTGTTTCTTCTTCCTCATTAGATTTGTATCATTCGCCTCCTCGCAGTCAATTATGCCATTCAGAACATCCTGCTGTGCCTGTAAGTAGGAGACTTCACGTTTTTGAAGATGATGTAGGGGAATATATGCACCCCCTGACTCTGGTGTTAGGGAGCAACTAACTAAAAGTAGCATGGCAGCAGTTCATCTATTTTCAAAGTAGCATTAACAAACTTTTTTTTTTTCTCTCTCAACAATTAGTGTGCAGTTGGATACAGCCCTGCTTAGCTGTTTTTGTGTCACTTTGTTTCATATGGCCCAACAACAAGTGCTATCCTACAATGTCTGTCTCTCACAGATGATGTTAGGAAGTCTGATTAATGTTGTCATTTAAATCTGATCAGGTTTTAAAACACTAAGCATTGGACACTTGTAAATGGTTACTTTGTAAATAGTTATAGAAAAAAAAACTGGGCATCATACACTAAATCAGCGGTTCTCATGCGGAATATCCAGTAATGTCCACTTCGCAGGGCACTTAGTCAAATATAACAAACGTCTGAAGCAATAAGAGAAACATACAAAATGTGCAGAGCGGGGGTACGCGAGGACTGGAATTGAAATCCGCTGCACTAAATGACTGAGGATTGCTCACTACCAGACTTTGGTTAAAATTCCTTAATGGGCGTGTAAAACAACACCCTTTTTACCTTGGCAAAAACATCTCCGTTCACAGCGACCCGTTTCGGTGCATGTCTCTTTAAATGATAATGAGCTGCTGCTCACCCCGCCCCTCTCTTCTGTTTTTTGTGTATTTGGTGGTGCGTTACCATAAAAAAACCAAACTAATCCACTGCGTCCTCAGTGGCTCTGATGTTGGGAGAAAATGAAGACTCTTACGCCTGTTTCACGCCGCAAGCTCGAGCTTCGCGTCAGCATATCTTCATCGTCAATGCAGCTGCAGACTCACGAGAATATTCACACTGGAAGCGTTTGTACAGCATCACAGCAGCGGCTCCAAAGCTACATATTTCTTTACAAAGACAACTATAAATTTGTTTTTAGAAGTTGGTCAGTTATAAACTTGAATGTTCATGCCACAAATATTTCTGCTCACGCGATGCTCCTGATCCCGATGTGAATGCACTCATTTGTTAACATGCATGCCGAAAAAAATACACGCTGCTCACACGTTGCTCATGCGTACAACTGGCTGAGGATGGAAATATGCTAATACGGAACACTCCGTCAGCAGTCGTGGGTGGGGCCTGAGCAGTATGATGTCATACTGTCAGAAAATCAAAACGGCTTGATAATTGAGACTAGTGTTGTTTTGAGGGGATTGAAAGGAGTGAATGTATTTTTATCATTGTAGTTGTGTCCACACACTGCTAAATGCAAACACCAGGTAAGTTAATTTTGTATCCGATGTTCCCTTTAAACATTTCCTCTGACTGGACAGAATCTTAGTCTGCAGCTAAAAAAATCTGAGTCTGTGCCCATTATAAACTACACGATTTTCTGTGAAATCTGTCAACTCCAACTGCTAAAAATCTGCAGACTGGCTTTGACTTTTGGCAACTAGCACTGACTGCTTCAGACTGTAAATCGGGGCAAAAATCTGGACAAAAGTCATGCAATGTATTTGAGCCTTTGCTGGAAACTCCCTTTGCATTTTATGTCTGATGCCTGCTTTTGCTTTAATTGTATTAGTTGTTAGTCTAAATTGATGTTTTATCATTTTAATATGTTTTATATTCTTTAATATAGGCTTGTTTCTGTTGTTTGACAAATTCTTTTGTGACAGATAAATATTGCTTTTTATTTGAATTTGAATTTTTAATTTTGAGATAACATTAATATGTAACCTGATAATTATATAACTTAAAAGATATAGCCCCCTTATATGGCCTTAATGTAGTTAGATACTTTGTTAGGTAACATGTACTCGTGAAGCTAACTACTTTCTTTTAGGAGATCGCTCTAGTTCAAGAATAAAATTACAAAAATAATTCAAATATGGCTGGAATCTCTCTCTCTCTCTCTCTCTCTCTCTCTCTCTCTCTCCAATCCGGGTTAGTGGGGAATGTTCTCTGGAATGACAATTAAATGAAACAAAGACGAACCAGCGCAGTGAACCTGGACAAATGAGAGGTTTAGCAGCTGCCAAGAGCCATATATATATATATATATATATATATATATAATACTACTATAAACTTTTGATAAAATTACTGATACTTTTTTCAATAGATGGACAGTGAAAGGAGATGCTTATCCCTCTGAAAATGTATGAGCTGTTTCTTTTTCTTTTTCTTTTAATTTTCAACGTTGTTACTGATATTTGGGAAATTGTTAGTCAAAAGTATAGTTTAAACTCTCATTTATGTTATTATGATGTTCCAGCAATAAACATTAAATAAACATCAGAATTAATACACAAGTTGCAAATGTATCCTTTAAATCAATGAACTGCATACTAATTCAATAGATTTGACCAAAATTGAGGGATGTTTTCATGCTAGATGTTTGGGCAGTTGGTGAGGAAGTGTTGCTCGGTCTCCACTTCCCCATGATAACAGTATGGGCAGATGCGGCTCTCTTTGGGCAGCCAGTGTTGTCGATATATGCCCGTCTCTACTCTCATTTATGTTATTATGATGTTCCAGCAATAAACATTAAATAAACATCAGAATTAATACACAAGTTGCAAATGTATCCTTTAAATCAATGAACTGCATACTAATTCAATAGATTTGACCAAAATTGAGGGATGTTTTCATGCTAGATTAATTTTATGTTGGTTTATCTAATACTTACAAATGTAGCAGTTTTGTATGTATATATGTGTGTGTGTGTGTGTGTGTGTGTATACATACAAAACGGCTACACATACATATATTATACAGTATATCTTATAATATGACCTCCAAAGTGTACTGTATTCATGGAAAGTACAATTAGCTTGACATGCTGCAGCAGCTTTTCCAACACTTTCTTACTCCCAAATGCAAGAATTTGTTATCCTGCTCTATTGATCTGTGTGCTTATGATCTGCATTTCCTCTTCCCTGGAAATTGTGGGAGTGAAATTACAGGGATGTGGTAATCAATGAACACTCTGTGAAATGAGATTTTGGAATGACTTACTGATGAGCAGCTCTTGTGGCTTCACTCGACTTCACTTCTGTACTTGTTTCATCCATGCGAGATGATAAAGAAGCAGAGGGGAAGAGGAAGTTGGGGGAGGGAGAGGTAAAGAAGGAGAGTGGAGATTGCACCTCTGTGCTTAGGTGTATGACTGACAGGTAAGCCTCAGACACATTCGCGCTGCATTTCAAAAGTGAGGCATTATTCCAAAAGCAGAAGGTACAGCAGACCTTCCTGTGCCCTTGGGTACATAGAACTTTCAAAAAAAGAGAGGGGGGGGTGGAATGAAAATCCACAACTTTCCACAGTGTTGGTGTTGATTCAATGCTTTATGAAAACGGAGGTTTGAATGATGAGAAAATAACAGTTTTGGCAGGGTCCACAATATTCTGTTAGCTGTGTAAGGTCATAAATCAAACATCAGTAGCGTGTGATGAAGAATTCTATCATACTCTATTTGCTGGCTGTCAAAAGCAGATCCTGCTTTCTGTGTTTTTCTCTGCCATGGGCCCATAGAGCAGACATTGCCATAAAGCACTGTATTTGGAAAGATAAACATATAAAATACAAAAATATAATATAAACACACTGGATTGGTCAGTATATTATCATGATTAATGAGGTGTGTAACGCCAACAAATGTTCATGTGATGACACTTGAAACAATATACAGTGGACTCCAAAAGTCTGAGAACACTAGAAAATTATTAATTTTATTTTTGTAGTTTATTATTTTCTATTAAATGATTTGCATCACAGTCATTTAAGTGAACATTTTAATTGAAAAAAAGCAACAACAACAACAATAATAATAATGGGAATTTTAGAACATTCCTTTTTGCTTTAACGGCAGAAGCACATGAGCTGCATGAACTCCACAAATTTCTGTAAAATCTGATGATCATGTTCACCAGCATGAGTTGAGATGATGCAAAGATAATCTAGCTTCAATGTAAGCAAAATCATCTTGCAGATGCTTGATCAGTGAACTAAAAATAGTGCAGAATCTGAAATATTTCATATTTAATGTCAGTGTTTCTTTGTTCTTTGTCTTATGTTAATTTCCAGGTTTACATTAGATTTTGAATCCCAGATTTTAAATGTTTTTTTTTTCTTTCAAACTTTTGTGGGAGTCTGTATATGCATAGACTCCAGACAAAGATGGATTTCTGCTCTTTACTTGTCTCAGTCGCACTTATTTCTTCATAATTCAACATTCTGTCATGTTCACACATCTCAAAGGATGGAAACCAGTATCAAATAATGCCAGTATAAAATTACAAACTCAGACTGTATAATTCTCAATTGCAAATTTGCAATACTAAAATAATAAAACATTGCCCTTGCACTTCATGTACTTAATCTTACATGTGTTACAGATTTGCCAAAATTTGTACAACTAAAGTTTTTTTTTGTCTCATTGGTGATATTTCATGCTCATTGTACTTCAATGATAATTAAATTCCATCATACATAAAGTGTAAATGGCTTTACTTTTTGTTAAATGTCCCATATAGATTTGAAAAATAAATTAGTCATTAGGTATTTCTTTAGTAAGTTTATCCATGATTGCTACCAAAATGTTGAAAGTTCTGAAAGGCAAGGGAAGTTTATTTATATAGATAGCACATTTCATACACAATGGCAGTTCAAAATGCTTTACATAAAAAAAATCATAAAAATAATCACAACAATAAAATCAGAGAATAATCATTTTAAAATGATTAAAAATTGATTTAAGATTAATTATAACAGATAAGAATAATAAAAAATAAATGAGGATACTAGGGCTGTACGATAAATCACATGTGATTGTCATGTGCATCTCGTCAGTAAAGCCGGTTCTGTGATTAGTAGATTATGAACGCGATATTGCGTAGCTTGTCAGCGAACTAAGGCTCTGTGTATCAAATGCCGCTCCATCTGAAAGCACGTGATGGAGATTTACTACTAATCACAGAACCGACTTTACTGACGAGATGCGCATGACAATCACATGCGATTTATCGTGCAGCCCTAGAGGATACATGAAATACAGTGCAATCATTTGGACATAGCACAGTGCTCTTTCAGCAAATGCACAGCTAAAAAGATATGTTTTAAGTCTAGATTTAAATGTGGCTACTGTTTTAGCACACCAGATCTCTTCAAGAAGCTGGTTCCAAATACGGTTACTATAAGAGCTAAAAGCGGACTCCCCTTGTTTTGAGTGAACCCTTGGTATTTCTAACTGACTTGATCCTAATGATCTGAGTTGTCTGTTAAGTTTATATTCAGTGAGCATACCTGCAATGTATTGAGGTCCTAGGCCATTGAGTGATTTATAAACAAGTAATAGTACTTCAAAATCAATCCTAAATGTAACTGGAAGCCAGTGTAAGGACCCGAGGACTGGTGTGATATGCTATGTAATATGCTTTTCTGTTTCTAGTCAGAATCCTGGCAGCAGCGTTCTGTGTGAGCTGCAGCTGTCTAATGATCTTTTTGGGAAGGCCGGTGAGGAGTCCATTACAATAGTCCACCCTGCTGGTGATAAAGGCATGAACAAGTTTCTCCAAGTCTTGACTGGAAACAAAAATTCTTGAAATGTTTTTTTTTTTTAGTTATTGCTTTAACTGACTGCTGAAACTAAGGTCTGACTCCAGAATCACACCAAGATTCTTGACTTGATTTTTTTGCTGTTTGACCCCTAGTGTCAAGGTATGCATTCACCTTGAGAACTTCATCTTTGTTTCCAAATGCAATGACTTCAGTTTTCTCTTTGTTTAACTGAAGACAGTTTTGGCACATCCAACTGTTAATTTCATCAGTGTATTGGCAGAGGGAGTCAGTGGGTCTGTAGTCATTAGGCAATAGGGCTAGGTAAATCTGGGTGTCATCTGCATAGCTGTGACAGGCAATTTGGTTTCTTCTCATTATATGACTCAGTGGGAGCATATACAGGTTGAACAAGAGTGGTGCAAGAATTGAGCCTTGAGGGATTCCGCAAGTCATGGATGTCGACTTAGACTTGTCACCTATACTCATATAATAACCCCTCCCTCCTAAGTATGACTTAAACAATTTGAGGACCATCCCAGAAAGCCTGTTCCAAATCCTCAGAGCAAAGTCCAAACTCTTTCCCACATGCACAGATTTCATGGAACTGCAGAACGATTTGTACATTTGTCATGGTCACTCTAAAGTGGTACAAACATAAGCCAATAGCACCTGCCCACTTTGAATAATACACAGAGAGATTAAAACCTGATTAAAATCAGGCCTCTTTGCATTGTGTGAAACTAATGGGAAAATGTTTTTGGATAAAAACTCAGTGTTTGCTGAAAGTCATTATTTATTGCCATACACATAATGGCTTCATTTGGTCTGAGTTATTTCCACTTAATTATTGAAATGACTCGCAAGAACAAGGCAAAGTACTTTTGCATTCAAAATGGACTACTTAAAAACTCAAGGTATGTTTTGAGCACTCTTAAAAAAATAAATAAATGTTGGTAAAAAATAATCAATGAGCTTTGGTCAAGCTCTGGCACTTTATTATAACTTGATATTTTTTTGACAGTATAATTAACAGGATTTCTTACAAGATGGAAATAAAAAAATGAGGGTGTCATCTTCAAGGTAATTTTTTTAAACATGGTTTATGATTTCATTGACATCATTGCGATTTTGTTAATATTATAACAATTTCTGTAATTTTATTGAACAGTGGAATGTTTTATACTAAGACAAATGGCACAAAATGACAAAATTAATATCAATATCCATTCATATCCATTGTTAATTGGTCATAATTGTGCAGATTTTTTCCCAATAAAATGACTCATTTCCTGGACACCCTAATGTATGTTACTGATAATAAAAATACAAAACTTTTAAATAAAATATGGTCATATGTAATGTCTCACAGGGACTTCTGGGAATGTGCCTTTACCTTTTTTATGATTTTATTTGATTTTTGTATAATTATGATTATTCATAGTTTTTTTTACTGGCAAAAACAATACATTTGACATTTTATTGTAAAATTCCATATGTGTTGTTAAACTATTTTTTAAAAAATCACTGTATATGGTAAGGTAACATCGCTATCCATGTTTTAACAGGTCTTAATCATGGTTGCTTAACAGGTTTTGCTGTAGTATTTTTACGGTAATTTTCTGTAAAAATGGCAAACATTTTTTTCTGTATGGTTTGATAGTTTTTCATGTTAGAATTTAGTGCAATACCCAAGACATGACAAAACAACAACATCCACGTAAACAGAACAAATTAATGTAATTTTCATTTTACAAAATTGAGTTTTATCTAATATAGAGAAATGCAGATGTACTGCATAATGTGTTTGGAAATCTTAAGGCATGACAACAGTAAAGCATTGAATTTGAATACAATCGAATCTCAATGTCAGCATCAATAGATCTTTTGCTTGTGAACTATCGAGCACTATAGTTTGAGCTCGCTGTTTCTCCATAGCCCCATTTGGTGCAGTGATGCATCACTGTGTCTCCATTGCAGTAGTGATGTCTCTATTCATAACCAGATTGAAGCTTTCTGTGTCATGGGAATACTTGCAAATCAATTAACAGCAATGATAACTTCTTTTACCCTTCCTTCTTGAATCCTCACATGCAGGAATAGGAAAAACATAATTACAGAGAAACGAACCACAGAGTCAATTTCCATAAGTAATATGGGTTTAAGATGACGATTACAATTCATTCCTCCTTCACTTCAGTAGCGCCACAGATTTCCCTCAGGCCTTCCTGCATCGCTCTGTGTTAAGATTCACTAATGTGCTCACAGACACCTGCACCTGTGGTAATTAGAGATAGATAGAAAGAGACATGCATGTTCTACTAGCTTATTCACAAATGTCGTCTTCAGTGACAGCGCATCAATCTGATATCATTAGTAAAGAAAGAAACGTGTAAATATGCTTAAGATCTACTTCTAGAATGTTTCAAGTGTAAATGTTTGTTCACTGATGAGGAACCAGAAACCAATTTCAACTTGCTTGTTTTCGACACTAGCTTTTGTGTGGCGAATGTGGGCGGTTGTGCGTTCCTCTGGGGAAAACTTCGAGACTTAATTGTGAATGTCTGGTGCTCTTGGTGGTTTCGATCATGCTTAGTCTGTCAAACTCAAAGTTGTGCTAGTTTACCATTAAACAAATACATCACGTTTCATCCTGACTCCTGTAAATCCTAATGTGGTTCATTCAATGTGACACGTTAACACTGCGGCATATTTAGCATAGTGCAAAATTGCCGATATAGTTTTCTTTTCCTTGTCCTTTGTAGGAATGTGTTAGTTTAAGACTCTACAAGTGCAGTGTGCATCTCCAGTGAATATAGTACCACTGAATCAATAACAAATTATAGTTCTGCCAAGCCCCTAGATATTCCGTTAGGTAAGAGCAATATTAAAACAGCTTGAGGTCTTCTTTAGGATCATGGTCGAAATGAACAGCAAAACCCTTCAGAGTGAGAAACAAGACAACTAACGCCACTTGAAAATGCATTTAATGCTTTTGTGAGTCTTTTTGGTTATGTAATCTGTTATTGCTGTGATGCCTTATATCATTCTGAAGTTATGGTTTGGTTTGAATTGGCTTGGATTTATGAAGTCGTAATCAAGAATGATTACCGTCACCATTGATTCTAATGACCTGACATTTCTGAGGAAACCCTGTTCAAGGTGTATTTGAGATAAACCATGTTCTTTCTTTTAGTTGGGTGCCCTTTATTGAGTAAAGGCATTTTTATTACAAGAAGAGGTCCCATAAATCCATTCAGCTAAACCATGTTGGGGGGCTTATGTGAACACAAAAGAAAAATTAGTGCAGTTTCTGGTGTGAAACCAAAGTCTGTCCTGTCACACCACCTGCCATTTTATAGGTGCATAATTATGAGATTCCAACTTAAAAAAGCATTCACGTCCTCATAGAACTCATAATTACAATTTTTTTTTTTTCTGAGATCTCTCCATCTTGTGCCACCTGACCACTGCAATGTTATGTGAAAACATTCAAAATGTCAGCAGGTTCAGCAGTAAAATGTAGTTGTTTTGTAATATTTATGTTTAGTAATTCCTATTATTGACCGTTGTTAATCTCTTAATAATGCAAGAATAATCTGGTAATAAACAATTACGTTTATTAATAAGGCATTCACATTACTTGTATTATTTTGTATATTAATTACTCAGATTACACAGATCATTTTTTCCCCATTAATAGTGTTGCCATAGAAACATAATTCTGAGGACATGAACAGCTCAGAGTAGTAAGTCAGAGGTTGTCATTTAGTAATTATGGTAATCATGACATGGCATATCATATGGTAATTAAATGAATTTGATTTGACAGTCGTTTTGTTAAAATATTATATTTTAATTTTAAGGACAAAATAATAAGTTTTTACCAAAGTACTTTTTGAATTTTTTTTTATATGAATTATTATGACTTATTATTTTTACAGTAATATGAATTATTATTTCAATATCAATACAGTTGAATCACATTTTTGACTTCATTCCCTACCAAAAATTTATTTTAGTTCAGAAATAAAAAACAAGAAAGGTTTACTCAAGCCATTGTAAGTACAATACATTTTGCAAATAAATTTAAATAAATGACAAAAAATAAGCATCACATAATTAACTATAATTTGATGGCCTAGGTTTCATCCCTTTTAATAATCCTTACCTGGAGGTAATGGGATTATGAATACATACAGGGTTGATTTGCATGAGTTTCTGAATGCAGAAGCCATTTTGCTCCACTATCTCCTGCCCACTGCTGCTCCAGATATGCTTGGATGACTCCTTCCGTTCCAAGGTTAATGTAGACACAGTGTTTGGAACGATGAATAAGGCTGATAATGCACTGGAAAACATCCAGGGGCCAGAGTCAAGTGTCGTGCCCGATCTGCATTAAGAACCTCATCAGCACGATGGGGCAGTTCTTTAACATGCATTTACGCCTTGCTGACAGCACTTATGGCGTTTAAAGTGCAACATGCAGAACAGCTTTGTTTTCTACATTTATAGCCGAAGTGGCATTGAAAACTCTGGGGAAAAGAGCACGTTTGAGTGACAGCATCATGTGGAACACCTCCCATTAATATCTGCCTCTCAAATATGCATCTACCTCGAGTGGTTAAGATGTTTTTTTTAGAGTGTTTTCCACATCCTTGTTGCTAGTTGCATAATGGCATTTTTTGCAATGCAATCCATTTTAGCAGCAACTTGCGGGCAAAAAGACTCTTTTGTGACTCCTCTCTCCCGTAACTGGTGAGGTGGGGATGAGTGTTTTGGATGACGAACATCACAAACGTTTCAATACCGACGAAGAATGGAGAACCTGAGGTAAAACACAGACATGCTCTTAGCGGGAGTGTGCAAACTTGCTGTTTTCATGCTGAAAGAGGTTCCGTAAGGCAAAGCTCACCTTCAAGATGGCATTTAAAAGTCTAATGATCATTTAAGTTTAGCATCCTTTAAATAAAGACTGAATCTTACCTTATGACTGTAATATGAACTTCTACACATCATTGTTGTTATTGCTAACTTAAAGTAAAACTATTAAAAATTGCATTTGGTAGTTGAAATTTTGAAATACTAAAGGGTCATTCTGTGTTAAATCAACCAAATTTCAGAAACGTCCCCGGCTCAATTTCTTTGATTTTTTTTCAGTATTTTTTCGAAAAAAAAACCAACAACAAATAAAACATGATAAACATGTATAGTGATGAAAGCCTAAATATTAAATGTCATGGATGTACATTTACTGAGTAATCCACTATTTTGTAGGGGGGGGTCAAAATGACAATTTTCACCTGAGATTCAGAGCCAAATTACAAGAGAGTAAAAATGACCTCAGAAAGATGGCAGCATCATTGTTATTTTTTCACAGAGATTGGTAGGTCTAGTAGTAAAATCTGTTGACTTTAGCAATATTTGTTGCATTATATGCCAGTGGTGACCATTAAAAAAATGGGGAAAAAGCACTTTTCAAGTTTTTCTCCAAAGTTTGCATGCCTGTAATTTTAGAAGTATTAAATATATCTTAAAGGGTTAGTTCACCCAAAAATGAAGATTAGCCTGTGTTTTACTCACCCTCAAAGCATCCTTGGTGTATCTGACTTCCTTCTTTCAGACGAATCCAATCAGAGTTATATTAAAAATTGTCATGGCCCCTCCAAGCCTTTCAATGGGGGTAAGCGGGTGTTTGTTGTCAACAGTTCAGAAGACATGAAATAAAGTGCGTACATCCGTAATAAAACGTCTCTCACACGGCTACGTATATAATATATATATACGTAATAAGTATTGCTTTTTATTTCTCCTGTTTCCTACTACTTGTTTCACTTCTGTTTCAGTTTTTTATAACCATTTCTTACTATGTGTCAGTAAGTTGTTATTTTAGCATGCGTGTTTGGCTCAGTGTTATTTTTTTAGGATTACTGATAAAAAAGGGAATCATTTAAGATTTTAAGAGGAACCCCCCCAATAATATGTAAGGGAATTTGGACAGAATCACTGTTTTACGGCTGATCACTGAGACGGCCAGCGATTCATTGAATGAGCCGTATGACATCAATTCTGCAATGGATATTTATATCCAAAATATAGTGAAAACACTATTAATTAGCATAGTAACAAGATCGGCAGTTTAAGACATTAACTTGTAAGCACAAGACACAAGATACTTCTCTTTTCAATATGAATAAGACTTTATTGGATAAATCTAAGACATATAAACTAATCTAACACATGAACACACGCATTCACACAGGTTGCAGAAAGAGAGAAAGTGAGGAAATAATTAGTTTAAGAGAATGAAAATGTGAAATCCCAAGTTTACAGCAATATGTGCAATTGCATAGACCTGAAAAACCATCAATCACTTAATTAACTCTCGAATTGAGTTCCTCAATGAGGTTAAAATTTATATTAAATGCACCAGTTCAGCTAGAATCTGGAGGTACTTGCGTTGCCTGTGTAAGGGGGTTCCCTTTGTTGTTGTCGTTGCAGAAAAGGGAGTTTTCCGAGGTTGCTGATTGGCTGGAAGTTCAGTAGTCGTTGAAGTGACGTCTTGGGAAGCCAGTGGTTGGGCGTTGGCTGAAGATGCGGAGTTGTAGGCTGGTTGAAGTTTTGAGGCGATCACAGACTCAAGATGAACTCAGAGACAAAACTTAACTCAGAACACGAAACTCTCAATGGAAAAGAAAAGAAATTAAAGTAGAAGAATAGAAGTAACGAGACTATGGGTTTTCTCCTCATGGATTTAGAGGAGCTGCTGGCGTGTAAGCCAGAGCACGCTCAAAGAGCGCTAAAAAGCAGTGTCAAAACGCAGTGGCAAAAAGGCAAGGAAAAACTTAAAAGCATGACTAAAAGCTTGAAGCGATGACTTGAAGCATAGTTTGATGGTGTCCTGAGTATTTAAACCAGGCTGTTGGACACATCCCAATCCTGAGTATTTAAACTGGGCTTTTGGACACCTCCCAAATTGTGTTTTGACCAATTAGATGTCGTCTTTGCTCGGGGTGTTGTATATTTCTCCTCCCAATACATAAATCAACATGTCATCTCATTAGTCACATGGTCTGAATTTTCCCGCTCTTGCAGAGTATAATTTTGGACATGATTTCTATAACACGAACATGATACATTTGACAAAGAATTGATTGGAAGAAACGTTTCAAGCAAGAAGATTCTAACACACACATACTAAGCATGAATATGAACCCTTAAGCTATTCAATAGTTGTTAAAAAGACATACACAATAAGTGATTAGAACATGATAGTCAAATGTGTGGGTTACATACATGATATGGAGTTAAGCAATGGACTGATATTCGTTTATAAGTCTTTTTGAGTTCATTTTGGTGCATCTACCTGTGAACATAAGGACATGTTCTGTATTCTGTGAACATAAGGACATGTTCTGTGAAGACCAGAGGTTAAAAGGTCTCATAAGGAATCTCAGTCTGGTCTTTGTCTTCTAGGTGGGGGAAACCACCCAACGCAGTTTCTACTAATGATTTTCCTCATGTGATGGTCATGAGCCGGATGAAGATGATTGGCGGGCCGGATTGGGCCAATTGAATAGCCCTGCTCTATGGGATTGAGAGCTGGGGAGTTGCCTGACCACGGATCCAAAATTTCAGTGTAATGATCTTCGAGCCACTTCTTTATCACTCTTGCTTTGTGACATGGTGCTCCATCATGCTGGAAAATTCACGGATCATCACCAAATTGCTCATGGATCTTTGGAAGAAGTCGCTCTTGCAGGACATTTTGATACCATTCTTTATTCATGGCAGTGTTTTTGGGCAGAATTATGAGAGAGCCCACTCCCTTGGTTGAAAAGCAACTCCACACATGGATGGTCTCAGGATGCTTCACTGTTGGCACAACACAGGACTCATGGTAGCGTTCACCTTTTCTTCTCCGAACAATCGATTTTCCAGATGTCCCAAACTGTTGGAAGGGAGCTTCATCAGAGAAAATAACTTTGCACCAGTCTTCTGCTGTCCAATCCTTGTACTTCCTGCAGAATTTCAGTCTGTCCTTGACGTTTTTCTTGGAGAGAAGAGACTTCTTTGCTGCCCTTCTTGACACCAGGCCATCCTCGAAAAGTCTTGGCCTCACTGTGCGTGCAGATGCTCTCACGCCAACCGGCCGCCATTCCTGAGCAAGCGCTGCACTGCTGGTGACACGATTCCGTAGCTGACTCCTCAGGAGGAGATGGTCCTGGCGCTTACTGGACACTCTGGGACGTCCTGAAAACTTCTTCACTGCAGTTGAACCTCTATCCTGGAAGTTCTTGATGATCCGGTAATTGGTTCTTTCAGGTTCAATATTCTTTGTAGCAATTTCCTTGCATGTGAGGCCATTTTGATGCACAGCGATGATGGTTGCACGTGTTTCTTTGGAGGTAACCATTGCTAACAAGAACACAATGATTGGAAGTGCTTCTTCCCTCCTTTTATAGCATTGCTAACAAGAACACAATGATTGAAAGCGCTTCTTCCCTCCTTTTATAGCAATCAATCTGCTCTTACAATCTAATTAGTATGATAGTGATTTCACCTGACTAATACTCATTCACACTTTCACATGTGCTGCTGATATGATTAGTCAATTAATGTTAGCTGGTCATTTTGTGTCTGGATCAAAAAACAGTTAAAATAGATTTTTTGTGAAAGTTAATTTTTTGGCCAATGAAGCTTTTAGCAATTATTTAAAATGTTTCCAATTTTTTAAGACCTACCAAGGACTCGATTATGTCCTGATACAGAAACCCATGGAATTCAATAGGGTGTCCTAACCTTTTCACATGTCTGTATATATATATATATATATATATATATATATATATATATATATAAATTAAAAATATTGCCAATGCTTATAAGGTCACATGTCTAAATTACCCAGCCTGTGAGGTCATAATTCAAACTTCAGAATCACACTGAACATCCACATAGTTTTCCATTGAACTGAATAATGTACTAATAAAAAGTGAAATTTCCGTATGCAGCCCTGCTCGTATCTTCATAATATAAATTTAATTTTCATTATGCCCCTGGCAGAAAAACACATTAATGTCTCATTCGAATTCACAGTCCTTCGAATGTATTTTACACATACAAATATAAACTTGTGCTCTCAAATTACTATTTGAATAGTGATTACAGTACTGTGCGGTTACTCTGTAGCTGTGTAATTGAGAGTGAAGGTGAATTATACGTAATGTAGTGTACAGTACTGCAGATAGACCAACGGCCATTGTAAGGTTCGGCCAGTAGACACAGCGGCCCCAAGGCGTCCTCCAGGTGTTATGAGCCCAGAGGGCAGCTTGCAACCAGATGTGTCCTTAGCTGATGACTTTAGCTGGCACCAAACATCTAATTTCTTGCAACTGCAAGCAATAAATGGATCAGTGAGATAAGGATTGTGACAGTTGAGCCATACTGTCACTGTTTATTCACCTACACATTTGAAAATAAAGGTTGTTTATTGCCATACTGTATATGTTTCTATGAAGAGCTTTTGGGTCACTCCATGTCATCGCAAACCCTTAAAGGGGTCATATGACGATGCTAAACAGAACATTATTTTGTGTATTTGGTGTAATGCAATGTGTTTATGCGGTTTAAGGTTAAAAAACACATTATTTTCCACATACTGTACATTATTGTTGCTCCTCTATGCCCCGCCTTTCTGAAATGCGTCGATTTTTACAAAGCTCATCTCTCTGAAAAGCGAGGTGTGCTCTGATTGGCCAGCTATCCAGTGCGTTGTGATTGGCCGAATACCTCAAGCGTGTGACGGAAATGTTATGTCCCTTCCCATAATGTGATGCCGTGTCCCAGCGCGACGAGACAAAACCAATAAAACCCATTACAAATGATGCATTTGTTGCATCCAGTGGGGACATAAACGAGGCATTTGTAGCATCCAGTGGGGACATAATTACTGATTATAATGACTTATAGCCTACTGTCTTTTTACGCGTTGCTTTGCATCGCGCCGCGTAAACATAAAACCATGTCTGCATTTGTGATCGGAGAAACAACAAACAACAAGCCTACTCTACACTGCTCAAAACTCGCGTTTGAATCATCAGTGACAAATTCTTTAAATATGAAAACGTACTTGCAGGCTGTGTGTCAGAAGCGCCAGACTGTTTTTGCAAAGTTGGAATTGCCCCACTTTATAGAAACAGCCTTTGTGCACAGACGGTATTGTAGGCTACTCTCCCTGGTTCAGGAAACAGTCCTCCATAAAATGTGTTGCACACATCTGAATATTTGGTTTTAACTGTTCTGGAACAGTGTAACAGTGGAACTTAACCACTGATTTCTAGTTGAGACCTCTATTGGAAGGCCAAACAAAGTAGTTTCGCTTTCACAATGAAACACACAGCTTCTCCACGACATGGCGGCGGCGGCAACAATACTACAGCGAGAATCAAAGTTACGCCTTCTTTCTTTGCGTGAACATTTGGGCGGTGCACACACACACACACATATATATATATATATATATGTATGTATGTATATATGTTTTTTTTTTTTCACTTATGAAATTGTCACCATTGTCACCATTGACATATAATGCAGAGACAAAGATTGCTAGTCAACAGATTTTGCTAATAGACCTACCAATCTCTGTGTAAAAATAAAATGATGCTGCCATTTTTCGTTTAATTTCAGGTGAAAATTTTATTTTGACCCTTCGCTACAAAATAGAAGATTGCTCAGTAAATATTCATCCATAGCATTTAAAATTTTTATTGCTATTTACTTTAGTCTTTCTGCAAGAAAAAAATATTAACAACGTCAAAAATTGTAGCCGCCAATTTGGCTGTAGTGTACAGACCCTTTCAGCATCCATGGAACGTTTCCATTGCAAAAAATAAAATTGTTCATTCGATTATTAAAATTCACAAAAAAAAAACAAAACATTTTTTTTTTGAATAACTGTTCATTGCAAGATTCCCCAACATTGTTTTTCTGTGATGTTGTGACTCGTTTTACAACCTTTATTTTTTACGAGTTTATGGGAAAGTGTTCACAATGTTATATAGCTCATGCCTTTTATCCCAGCATTGTTCAGATATTCAGACGTATTTGCTAACATGTGATTTTTCTCTGTACAGCTGCAGCAATTCGATTTAAGTTGACTTTTGATAACAGTTTGCCATAAATTATACATATAGTTCATTAATACAGCATGTGGAGTTGCAACACTATATACTGTATATGGTTAGTCCCAAGTGTGGGCGTCTGTCTACTGCAGCTTCCATTATTTTAAAGAGTCAAAATCCGCTGGAAGACTCTCAAGCTGCATGTTACAGTTTAAAAGACTAACTGTTGAATCTCTAAAATGTTTAACATTTTTAAAGCATTGTGTGTTGAAGAATAAAGAACAGAACAGGTGGAGTTGATCTGAGTGTACTAGGCCAAAAGAGGAGAACAGTTAACCTTGATCTTCAATGTGGAAACTTTTACTAGTTTGCTTCCAACTGGCTCACAGGGAAGTCACATCTTTGTAAAGTCTTTATGAGAAAATTGCAATTAAGGGAGTTTGGTGCTTGTAATGCTTATTATGGTAAGAGGAGTACGAGATTATTACTCTAGTCATCTTTTGCAAAATTTACAAAAAAGCAATGGTGACAATTAACAGACAATTTTAGATAAACATGTTTTAAAATCTGAACTCTGAACAAATTAAGTATCTTAGAGTGAGAACAAAAACAGAACTACACCAGAAAATAGTATAATAATTTATTAATTCTGAAATGCATGCTGGGAACCAACACCTGTATAGTACTGTGAACAGGACTCTGTTACAGTTAATCTGTAAATATACAACATAGTGTATATATGTATAAATACAATATATGGTTAAAAAAATGAAAGACAACTTTTGTAACATTGTCTTTACTGTTATTTTTGATCATTTTAATGTGTCCTTGCTGAATAAAAGTATACACGTATAGGGCAAATAATTATGAGAACATCAAACTAAGTGACTTGACCAAATCCCTTGATCTGGAGGACTGTAGTGACAGATCTATTTCTGCTCTCTCACACTGAGCCAGACTAAAGCTCCATGATGTTGAAACAGCTGCTGCCCAAGTGGTTCAGCGAGAGAGAAAAAAAGAAAAAAAAAAGCTTGCTTTATTTATCTGTAAAAAAGAGACATATTTGGATTACACACCCCTGAACTGTGAAAAGGTCAGGAGGAAAAAAGACAGGAGAAGAAATGATTAAGGATGTCCTGTCAAGTAAACCTGCTGAACCATTTCACTTAAAATTCTTTCACTTTATTTCTTTCTTTCTTTCTTTCTTTCTTTCTTTCTTTCTCTCTCTCTCTCTTTCTTTCTATATTTCTTTCTTTCTTTCTTTCTTTCTTTCTTTCTTTCTCTCTCTCTCGGTGCATGCTGGGAAGTGGGGAGTTAGTGTAGGGGAGGGTGAGTCAGGTGGTGGTGAGAATTTAAATTTTTTTTTCTTTTCTTGGTATCTTTATTTCATTTTTCTTTAAATTGCACCTAAAACATACTTTGTAATTAGTTTGTAACTAACTCTCAGCTCGTTGTAAGTTTGGTGCCTGGCGGCCTCGTGTTTGGGAGGGATGGCGTCACACCTGAGAGTGGAGGCATCATCCCTATCACTCAGACATGGGGTTAGATGTGTTACTAATGCGGGAGTTGCGGTTGAGGATGTACTAGTGGATGTAGGAGAACGAGTGGGACATGGAAATATTGTGTCGGCGTCTCGGATGAATAAGGCCGTTGTGGTTTTCCTGAAAGATGAACTACTCGTTAATCGTTTGGTTGAAAGCGGAATTACGGTAAGTGGGATTTTTATTCCAGTACAACCCTTGGCTTCTCCAACAACAAGGGTAACGATTTCTAACGTTCCGCCGTTCATTCCCGATGCGGATATAGAAAGGGAACTTTCACGTTTTGGGAAGTTCGCAAGTGGAATTAAAATGGTCCCGCTTGGATGCAAGAATGTGGCTTTGAAACATGTGTTGTCGTTTAGACGACAGGTGTATATGTTTCTGAATTCACCGAATTTAAATGTTTAATTTAGATGCGTTTTTGATGGTAAGTCGTATATGGTGTATGCTAGCGCTGGAGAAATGAGATGTTTTGAATGCGGCTCAATTGGGCACGTCAAATTGTCGTGCCCTTTTAGAAGCGAAGTAGACAGTGAGGCTGGCCCGAGTAGTGCTTCGGTTGAGAGAACAAATAATACAGTGTTGGAAGGAACTATTAGTAGGGAAGCTAAGTCGCTAAATATTGAGAATGGAGTCGAGATTGGAGGGAATTCCCAGCAAGAAGGACAGTTTACTGATGGGGAAATGTCCAATAGTGAAAATCAGAATGGAAATAGTTCTGGCAATGTTCAATGTCAGGAAAATGTTGAGAATGTAATTGGTAAGTCTGTTGTAACTGATGGAGGAGTTCTTAGTAATCAGGTTCTACAGCAAATTGAAGCAGTGGATGAGATAACAGTAGTAGGCCAGATGGAAATTGAAAGTAAAAAAGTAGTAGAATCGAAGGCTGTAAGTGGTGGTGATTTTCCTTTACCAAAGATAGTGTTGGGGTCTGATAAGGAAGTGGGTAATGAGGATGATGACGATGATGAAAGTGTTCAGTCTGATTATTCGGATGTATCTGATTTCTCACAAATCACTTGTGAGCAAGTATATTCGTTGGAAGAGTTAAATGATTTTATGGATGAGACGTTTGGAAAACCTGTTGATGTAAGGAATTTTTTTCCTGATGTGAAAAAGTTTGAAACTTCAGTTCTTTACTGGCAGAAGAGGGTTGGAGAAGAAGGTTTGAGTCAGAGGAAAAGATTCCATTTAAAAAAGATACTTTCAAAGCTAAGAAGAGGGAAAAGTCATGCAAAACGTAAATTCAATATTTGGCCCAAATGAGATGCACTTCACATAAGGTGGCTTTAATACTCTTCCTAAAGAGTAAAGGGCGCTTTGATTAGAGCAAGGATAATGTCTATTAAAGAAACTGATGCTCCTACTTCTTATTTTTTTAATTTAGAACGAAAAGTTGCACAAGATAAAGTATTGCATTGTTTGCGTCGTGAGAATGGGACATTGACTTCAAATCCATTGGAAATTACAAAAATGGCGATGGACTTTTACACTGATTTATTTGGACCTACTGACTGTGTTTCTGGAAGCATGGATCAACTGTTGCAAGGGTTACCTAAGCTGAAGGATATGGACAATGAAGAGCTTGAAAATATGATTCCGTTTAACGAACTCTCTGAAGCAGTTCAACAACTCTCTATAAGTCGAGCACCAGGAATTGACGGCCTACCAGCAGAATTTTATAAGAACTTTTGGAGCATTTTTGGCAGAGACTTTCATGAAGTAATTTGTGAATGTTTTGTGAGAGGAATACTTCCAAGTAGCTGTCAAAGGGCTGTGTTATCTCTAATTCCAAAAAAAGGAGATCTGGGTTTGTTAAA
>NW_015664195.1:117306-117449 GCF_001515625.1 Sinocyclocheilus rhinocerous | reverse complement strand
TATAAGCAACACATTATTCAATGCTTTTTACTTTTGCACTTCTAGATTTATTCAAGTTGCTCAAGCAAGTGGCAAAACATTTAAACTACTTTTCTCACGTTATCACAAACTTACCATTGACAGAAATAGTCAGCTCTACTGCC
>NW_015664195.1:116023-117296 GCF_001515625.1 Sinocyclocheilus rhinocerous | reverse complement strand
GCCATATGTGTTGACTGTGAAACACAGTAGACTTTAATAATATGCATTTATGGTGCAATTACTACATTTTTGTGTAAATCCATATTCATATTTACTGCAAACAATGCGCTGTTACTTTAATTCAGCGCTTGCAGCGCAGTAATAGACTCGATTCGGAAACGATCTCTGCATTGCTGCAGACGCTTTGACCGACCTTCAACGTTGAAATATGGTTGAAATAAGGTCAGTTGTTGTTTTAACATCGAAACAACGTTGATACAACGTTTAATGCTGAACGGTTGAAAACCAGCCGGCACATGACCAACCTTCAACGTTGAAATATGGTTGAAAATGACAGTTGTTGTTTCAACGTTGAAAATGTTTACTGCTAAATTGTTGAAAAAGGTTAACAAAAACACTTGTAAATCAACATTGATTTTTTTTTACAAGATCTGCATGTTGAATCAACACGGCGATTGCAGGGAGGGTGAGACATTCGCTTTCAGTGCTATCAGGCTAAAGTTAGCATTTTCCAAGATCTCCTACTGCATCTTTAATGTCTTCAACAGCATACAAAATAAATGTCTGCCTTTTAAATTATTATTATTAAATTATTTAAGATCATTACTATTATTTTATTAGCATTTTACAATATTTTGATCATGAAACCTATTCTAAAATCTAAAGGTACATGTTAAATATTATATTTAACAATAAAGCTAAATACATTTCGCTGCGTTACCACGCTGAAAAAATTTATATTGGTTGTTTTACCTTATTGCTTTGATCATGATTGGTTAATCTGGCTGTCATCCAGGAAACTGGCCAATGAAACTGTTCACGCCTTTCTAAATGTGAAAATATGACCGTTATTATCGTCTTTCTGAGTGAGGCGGCTGACTATGAGCTGCTGCTCGTTGAAACTGCTCGGTCGGTCCCGAATTATTTTATATTTGCCTGTAGTGTTGTCAAAAGACCCGGTATTTCGGTACCAAGTCGGTACTAAAAAAATGAAAACGTTACGGTACCAGGTTTTTTTTAAGTACAGGTGGTACAGAGTACCCGGTCAACCCGGTTCTTCATGCGCTATCCGAAAGCTATCTTCTTCCAGTGTTGCCAAGTCCGCGGTTTTCCTGCGGAATTTGGCTGCTTTAACACTGTTGCCGCGGGTTGTTTTTCATGAAAAACGGTTGAAAAACGACCCCATTAACGTGATATTTAGCCCCTGGAATGCGAATTTTACCAGGGGAACCCCGCCAAAACATGCGTATTTTATCCTCGGAACGCGATTTTT
>NW_015664195.1:113529-114928 GCF_001515625.1 Sinocyclocheilus rhinocerous | reverse complement strand
GTAGTTAGCGGAAAGCAGTGACTGAGAGATTGACAGCTAATATTAACCAATACAAAATCTGCATTAAAGTTAAGAATGTAAGGATAAAATCTGTTAATATATAATTTGTAGTTGTGGTGCTCCTAAATTTTTGGTGAGTGCTCCTAAATTTTTGAAGTTGGGAGCACCAGTGCTACCAAGTAAAAAAGTTAATTTCGAGCCCTGTTTTATTAGGTGCCACAGAATAAACGTGTTTTATTTATTTTTAATTTTCTATTTTTTTTACATTTTAACATTTCAATCATACTGTCATGTGTTTATGTCTCATCTTTTCTTGACTTTATCAGCATTTTAATCCATCTTGTAGATGACCTAATGTTCACTTAAAGTGGGAACTAAATGTCTTTTCCAAATTGAAATATACAGTCACAAAGAATTGTTCATTACACAGAATATGTACCAATATCGTGGACCATAAGCATCACTTGGCCACTGAGTGTAGTTTGGGCTCCTCCTCAATGCATCCTGTAAATGTTGTCATACACTCTTAAAAATAAAGGTGCTTCACGATGGGTTCTTTGTGGCGAAAGAAGGTTCTTCAGAAAAAAAAAAGTCGAGAAAGAGATGGTTCTTTAAAGAACCTTTGACTGAATGGTTCTTTGTGGAACCAAAAATGGTTCTGTGAAGAACCTTTTAAGCACCTTTATTTTTAAGAGTGTATGTCTTTCACACTTTCAGTTTTTCTTAATTAGTAAAATGCAATTTTATAGTAGGAGTTGAATCATGACAACAGTAAAAATATTCATATGCAATAGCACATAAATATAGCAAAATGCTCCTCTTTATAGTTATTTGTCTAGCTGACTGATGAGTTTATGGACACCAAATTGTTATTCTGAGGTAAATGTATATTACCTTGCAATGTTTACAAGCTTTACGTTTTCCGCAGTTTGAAACACTGAATGAGCTTTTACATGAGACATTTCAGTAAGTTGTACTGTAGCCTACCTTTTGATGTTAATTCATGTTCATTATGTACTACAGTAGTAAAGAGAAAGATTAAATGGGTTCACTTGCCACTTGAACTGAGGCGCTAAAGCGATCACGCCTGCCGCATTAAAGAGCGGCAAAACTGTATTTGAATTTTGTTACGAATTTGGCATAATTTTAAAGTTGATACTTTGTTTATTAAAAAGTAACAAAGCACAAAGCTTTTTGCGATTACTGGACGGCAAGTGTGCTTCAAATAATAAGTTCACGCATTAACAGAACACAGAATCGACTAAGATCTTGTTAAGAAGAAGCCATATTAGTAATGATTATAAACGAGAATTGTTAACAATATTGCCAATATCCACACAGCTGACAGCTTTACCTGTTGTAGTTTGTTCAAGTTGTGCACGAAATAGACGCTGCTTTT
>NW_015664195.1:110060-113379 GCF_001515625.1 Sinocyclocheilus rhinocerous | reverse complement strand
CAACACCGTCGGCTTTCGTCGCCGCTAGTTCTTTGAAGTCGGCTTGGTGTGTCCCAGTCTTTAAAGAGCGCCAAAAACAAAACTGTATTTATTGTTTGAATTTCGTTATGAATTTGGAATAATTTTAAAGCTGGAACTTTGTTTATTAAGTAACAAAGCACAAAGCTTTTTGCGATTACTGGACGGCAAGTGCGCTTCAAATAATAAGAAGTTCACGCATTAACAGAACACAGCATAGACTAAGATCTTGATAAGAAGAAGCCATATTAGTAATGATTATAAACGAGAATTGACGTGACGTGACATGTGGCCAAGCACCCCCAACCGAAAACATCTTCCCGCGCCTCTGCAGACTATATTTTTTGCTGTGATATATGAAGAAGTACTTAAAGTGTATGGAAAGCAAAGTCACAATGATATAAAATTAGTGTCATTAATTTTTTTGTCATTCACATTGATGTTAAAATTACATTTTCTGATTTGTGACATTACTTTTTATGTAGTACCGTATCGCATATCGAATATCGCATTTTTTAACAAGGTATCGCATTTTTTTTTTCAATATTTTTTTCCCTTCTAGCTACAACCGCGAATATAACGCATAATTACTGTATTTGCATTACTGTAAGGGTAGGTTTAGGGTTGTGGTAGGTGTAGACGTTAATAAACCATAACTTTACAGGTAGCATTTTTCTTTTTTAATTAAGCATTGGTCTTCTATAGTAGCATACATTTAAATCATGATAAACAGTTAAAACCACACATAACACCTCAATACCATGGTAAAAATATTATATATATATTATATTATATATATATAATATATATCAAACATTTATCGAATCTTCATATCGTTTTATCGAGGAAAATTATATCGCGACAATTATCGTTATCGAATTATCGCCCAGCCCTAATCCTACATGATGATTACTTTTGAAATAAATAACAGTCATAGTAAATTTAGTTTGTAATTATACATGCTTCTGTGACAGCTTTGTAGTTTAAATGATATTTTTATGCAATATTATGTTTAATGCAATCAATCTACATTTGGTTTTCCATGGTTAACCTAAGCTATTTGTGTTCAATCATTAAACTAATTTTAAATAATTAAAAACTCACATAATAAATAAGAATAAACAAATCAATAAGTGTACATTCGAATGTATTTGTGTGTGTATTGTATTTATTTTTAATATCAATGCTGTTTAAGACAATGGATTTAGCGCCATCCCTTGACCATTACAGTGTCACAAATTCATTAAAGAATACCTTCTTTCTTATTTAATTCTGACACGATCCACCACGGCTGTTTTTTGTGACTTTTCCTTCTATAAAAATACGTGTCGGCAAAAGCTTACAACATTGATAGCACATTTAAAGGTAATGTCACCGCTAAATTGGACAGTCTCGCTAAATGGAGTCGAGGAGTCGATTCCATCGACTCCTATGGTGGGAGTTGGGAGTCGTCTCCGAAAAACCTGGAATCGAACACCCCTAACGATTTAATTTAAATGAGCACAGATGAGAAGAAAGGCGGAGCGAGAGAAGGAGATGCGCTCAATGAAAACACACACTGCCGTTACCATACATGTGACCCTGTAAACAAAGCAGCTGTGCTACTTTCTGAACTGTGCCTGCGTCCCAATGTGCATAATATCCATCCTAAATTCTATGTGATATTAGTAATTTTCAATACTATTTAGGTCAGATAGGGTGGACAGTATGCACATTGGAACGCAGGGTGTGTCAATGTTTCAAACAGTCATTTAGATATTTATATTCGCTTTAGTCTTTACCATAGCACCATATTAATAATTAAACACTTAATAACTATTTATTTTCACACTTACATTTTTTTTTTCTTTTAATCTAACCTAAAACATGGCCTATCTATACATTGACTGATTTGTATTATTGTTTGGTAACACTTAACAGGTTCCATTAACATTAGTTAACTACATTAGTTAACATGAAATAACAATGACTGCATTTATTAATCTTAGTTCATGTAATTTCAACTTTTAATAATACATTATAAAATCAAAAGTTGTGTCTGCTAATATTATTCAATGGAGCTAATATTAACTAACAATAAATAGCTGTATTTTTATTAATCAACATTAACAAAGAATATTAACTACTGCAACAATTAGCTATTGCACATTGTTAGTTAATGTTAACCTGCTTTAACTAATGCTAACAAATGGGGCCATATTCATTACCGCGGGAAGTAGGGGTGCTGAGGGTGCTGCAGCACCCCCTGGAGTGTAGCCCACGAAAAAATGGGGGTGCTGGGGGTGCGGTGTTAAAAATAAATGAATGAACAATATGTAATACAAAATAAATAATATTAATTTTATTAATTAGTATATTCATTAAAATTAATTGGAAAAAAAATAGCCTAAGCCTACAATGACAAGAAGCAACGTTATTTTCACACGTACATTTTTTTTTTCTTTGAAGCTAACCTAAAACATGGCCTATCTATACATTGACTGATTTGTATTATTGTTTGGTAACACTTAACAGGTTCCATTAACATTAGTTAACTACATTAGTTAACATGAAATAACAATGACTGCATTTATTAATCTTAGTTCATGTAATTTCAACTTTTAATAATACATTATAAAATCAAAAGTTGTGTCTGCTAATATTATTCAATGGAGCTAATATTAACTAACAATAAATAGCTGTATTTTTATTAATCAACATTAACAAAGAATATTAACTACTGCAACAATTAGCTATTGCACATTGTTAGTTAATGTTAACCTGCTTTAACTAATGCTAACAAATGGGGCCATATTCATTACCGCGGGAAGTAGGGGTGCTGAGGGTGCTGCAGCACTGGGGGTGCGGTGTTAAAAATAAATGAATGAACAATATGTAATACAAAATAAATAATATTAATTTTATTAATTAGTATATTCATTAAAATTAATTGGAAAAAAAATAGCCTAAGCCTACAATGACAAGAAGCAACGGTTAAATATGAGTGGTGTGTCCGTGTGTGTGTGAGTTGGTGTGTTGATTTTGCACTCTAGATGTTTTAAAGTTTCACCAATTCATTGCTGTGCAATTTCATTCTGCATTGTGGGGGATTCTTAGATTGTACACACAAAAATATTCTGTATTTTCGATTTTTCCCCATTTCCCATTTATTTCCTATGGTCGGTAATTTTTGACCGAAGACCATGAGTGTGACTATTTTTTTTACGACCACTTTGCTTTTTCAAATCATGCCCTCAATTTTTTTTTTTTTGTGTTCACATACCAAGTGCCATAAAAGTCACCAAGTTTCGTACCATTCTGG
>NW_015664195.1:99658-109896 GCF_001515625.1 Sinocyclocheilus rhinocerous | reverse complement strand
CGATTTAAAAGAAAATAAAAATGTAAAATTCTCCGGTCAGAAGTGACCGAAGACCGCACAAGGGTTAAACACCTTAACATTTCAGTCTGTCATGCGTTTATGTCTCCCCTCTTTTTACAGCATCAGCATTTTAATCCATTTTGTAGATGTATTGAGAAATAAAGTTTAATTAAAGTGAGAATTAAATGTCTTTTCCAACTTTTCCAAGGTGGGGCTGAAGCCTCAGGGCCCGCGGAAGGAGGGGGCCCTTGATTGGATGGAGGAAATGGGAACTGTCCTTACATCATTGATTGACAATTCATATAGGTGGTTGATTTGTATCGAATTATAAAATAACAAGAAATTATTGGAGATGTTCCTGACTGATATAATTCACCGTTCAATCAAAATCACTTTACAATTTGCGCCATCCGCCATGATGTCAGGAAACGCCTCTTTGCGTTACACTTTCACATGTCGAGAATGTGAAGTATTCCGCTTGGCTCGCTGCTGTGCTGGTGTTCAAAATGTTTAAAAAAAATTTGATAGTGGTGCGCAAAAAAGGAGAAATAAAGTTGAAAGGGAAAAACGTGAGGCTAATCTTACAGCTAAAATTCCAAAACTACTTCGGTTCAGTTTCGGACAAAACATTCGTGCCCGAGTGCAGCGGCTATACATATTTAGCATCACCCACCATCGCAGATCCATGTGCTTTACACGCTGAAGGTGAGTTAGCAGCAGCAGTAAGTTATTGTTCTTATAACCAGTTAGAAAGCAAATATTTTTTTGAATGTTTACTCTGCCCCTTTAGATAAAAACGACAGTAATATTCCGGGGCACTATGAAATATTGGCGCCGACTCTTTACATCAGACAACATATCTGATCAGACTGCAGGGGAAAATGACATCTACAGTACTGACCCAGGATGCTGGCCTGCTGTAATTGACTCACAAGGCCAAAATTATTGGATTGGAAATGGACCAGTGCCATGTCAGAATCGCAGTTGTGATTTTTCTGCTTCTGATAAACAATATAAACACCAAAAGCGGACATTTTCAAAGAGCTTTTTCAGTCGAAAACTAGCGAATGGTGAGTCTGTTCCACGTGACTGGCTTCTGTACTTTCCAACCAAAGGATCTGTATTTTGTTTGCAAACTGTTTGGAGGAATTTCACCATTTTCTGGACCGTCTGGACACAGTGACTGGAAACACGCGCACAGTTGCATTCCTGATCATGAGAACTCCGAACAACACAGAGAGTGCATGGTAACTTGGGTGTCAAGGACATCTGAAAAGGGGCAGATTGATACGGGCCTAAGGGACCAGTTCAAATTGGAGTGTCAGTACTGGGAGGATGTGCTGAAAAGGGTTGTAGCTACAATAACATTGGCTGAGCCTGGTCTGTCGTTCAGGAGTGATACTGAGACATTCAATTCCCCCAATAACGGTAATTATATGGGAATAGTTGAACTCATTGCTCAATTCGATCCATTTCTGCCGGAACATATAGCTCGCTTTGGAAATGCTGGGAGAGGAAATCCATCCTTACCTGTCTAGTACAATATGTGAAGAAATTGTCAAATTGATGGGAGAAAATTTTATCAGAGATTGTCAATAAAATAAAATTAGCTTAGTACTTTTCTATAAGCGTAGATTCCACGCCAGATATTTCCCACATTGATCAGCTCACTTTTATAGAGCGATACCTTTCTCCCGAGGGAAATATAGAGGAGCGCTTCCTTGAATTTCTTCCCATTACAAGCCACACAGGGGAATCACTTTTTAACTCTGTGATGACTGTACTGAATGAGCTGGGAATTGACATAAACAATTGTCGCGGACAGTGTTATGACAACGCAAGCAACATGTCAGGGGTTTATAAGGGTGTACAGTCACGCAGGAGGTAAATCCGCTGGCAGAATGGGTGCCTTGCGCAGCACACACACACTTAATTTAGTAGGAATCAACACAGTGAATTGCTGCTTTGAAATGAACGAGTTCTTTACATTTGTGCAGACTGTTTATTTTCTGCTCCCGATCATCCTCGCGATGGCAGGTAATTAATTACCAGTGGTCTCGAAGCAAATGAGAACAAGCAAATTGAGAAGATAAAGTCCCTGTCAGACACTCGCTGGTCCGCGCATGCCTCAGCATCAAAAGAACTGTGCTACAACTGCAAATATTCAGCGATCTTTGATTGATTTGTCTGAGGACGACGATCAGAATTTATCCACGCTTAACGAAGCAAGAATGCTGGCAAAGCAAATGGACAAATTGGAAAACGCTCTTCTTGGCAAATACTGGAATTGCATACTTCAACGATTTGATGCAACTAGTAAAGTCCTACAAGACATTGACCTTGATCTTTTCCAAAGCTGTGGATTTGGTTGCATCTTTAAAGGACTTCGTTGCAGGATTGAGAGACCAGTTTGACAGTTTTGAAACAGCAGTGAAAGAAATGTCACCTACTATTTACAAGCGAACACGTAAAAAACATGCAGATGAACCAGATACATTTCATCAGGACGTTCAGCTGTCTGGTAGACAGAAGTTTATTGCAGATGTTTTTTATGTGATAAATGACCGCCTTACAGCAGAGCTTGACAGAAGAAGTGAATCATACAAAGAGATAACTAACCTTTTCTCAGTCCTTAATAATATTCATATTCTCTCTGATCAAGAACTTGATTCTTCTCGAGTTAAATTACAACAGAAGTACAATACAGACTTACAGGAAGATTTTGCAGACGAGATTGTACATTTTAAAGCATTCTGCAAAAAAGAAAAGACAGCATCAGCCAGAGAATTGCTGGAAGAAATAAGAGCAAGGGACCTTCAAAATGTTTTTCCAAATGTGGACATATCCTTGAGAATATATCTCACCTTGCCAGTAACAAATGCGTCAGGAGAGTGCTCCTTCTCAAAGTTATCTTTTATCAAGTCTCGTTTGCGGTGATCAATGGGGCAAGAAAGACTGAGCCATTTAACACGGATGTCCCTGGAATGCGACATGGTTAGAAGCATGGATTTTACTGATATCATTAGGGATTTCTGCTCAGCTAAATTTCGAAAGAAGACTTTTTAACGGTAAGACTCTATTTAAAGTATTTTGTAAAGTAGGCCTACTCATTTAGGAAGTATGATATCAGGAGAGTGCTCCTTCTCAAAGTTATCTTTTATCAAGTCTCGTTTGCGGTGATCAATGGGGCAAGAAAGACTGAGCCATTTAACACGGATGTCCCTGGAATGCGACATGGTTAGAAGCATGGATTTTAATGATATCATTAGGGATTTCTGCTCAGCTAAATTTCGAAAGAAGACTTTTTAACGGTAAGACCCTATTTAAAGTATTTTGTAAAGTAGGCCTACTCATTTAGGAAGTATGATTGCAAATGTTTTTGCTGATTTTTGGCAACCTGTTTGTTGGAAAATTTAGTATGTGAACTTGTACTTATACAAAATAGAAATTAAATATATTAATTAAATGTCAAATTAAATTAAAATAATAGAAAATTAGATACAATTAGAATATTTAATATAACAATTAAATATAAAATTAAAATCAAATAGCAGAAAATTAAATATAATAATAATAGCAAAAAAAAAAAAGTTCTTGTGGTAGAAGACACTTTGGCGTGGCAATAAGATAAAGGGGGCCCTTGGGTTTGCTATAGCCCCAGGGACCAATGTGTTCTTAATCCGGCCCTGTGTGTCACTACCATCTTATGGAAAGATGGATGCTCATGAATTAACAGACATCGGTTTAATCAAGGCCATACAAAAAAAATAAAAAAAATCCAATACATACATTAAAAGTTTATTTTTGAAGTGTTTTCCCTGCTCCTGTTGCTCAAATTAACCACTCCCCCTTGTTAACTTGTTAAACTTGTCCTCTTCTGTATATATAGGCTTTTCTTCTGTGCTTTGAAAGTCGTCGTTTAGTTTTTTGGAGTACTTACATGCTATTCTCTGTGGCCTGTAGCACAAAGCCGGTTTCAGTTTTTACCCAAGTAAGTTTGCGTTTAGTTTGGGCAAACTCTGACTTTTCGGGCTCAAGAAGATGGGCTGGTTTTGAGCAGGTTTCGTCACCATGGCAACTTACGCTACACAGCTACCCTGCCCCGGAGCAGGTTTTATTCTGGGTTAGAGATAGCAAATCCAAACTGGACCAATCAGCCGTGACCAAAGTGACATATCTGATGCAATGAAGCCACTCACCCGTATCTCTAGCTCCAAATTAATACAGTTAGAATTTTAGAGACAAAATGGCCTTATTTTTGTGGCTACTTATTTATATTATATTAATTGTAACTGTTTATAATTCATATAATATATTCATATAATTATTATATGAAGTGGCAATTAATTTTAAGCTTTGCATTTAAACTAAATTAAATACAGATACATATAGATATAGATAAGCTTTAATATATCCAACTTTTAAAATGACTAAACCTATGTTTTCCTATAATTTGAGCTCTGTGTGAAAGTATATAAATTATTAAATTCAGTTGATTCCTTTGCATAGTCATAGATTTTCTTTCTGCTACCTTCTCAAACTTTTTTGTTTGCTGATGCTTTTTTGTTTGACGCTTTGCTGATGCTCTCCACGTTCAAGTGGTGCAAGTGCACCAGAGTTAATCACAAACTCTGGTTCAAACTCTTGAGTTGACAGAGAACATTTAGATCAAGCTTTGTGAGCCTGCTGATCCTGATCTAAACCAGGTTGGATTTGTTTGGTTTTGTCAACTCTAAACCTACTCTGAAACTTTGTTCATCTCGCTTCGTGCAACAGGTCATTGGCATTTTCCTGTCAGTTTATTAAAGTTCCCCTGCATTTAGATCCTCGCCTCAGCCTGATTTCTCCAGTCCTTCTTACAGAACAACTGGCCCACAATTGATCTAGTCAGGGGTAATCGGCTCTGTCTGAGCACTCTTTGTTCAATTTTTCAAGATGACCTCCCCAAGAGTTTTTTTTTTTTTTGTAATTCGTATTCTCACCTCTCACCATTGACGAAAGTAATTTTAATGGACCGTTTTTGGGGCAGACTGGACAACTATATCAGCCAACTGATGCTAGGGGTGATCCCAGGTGGATTATGGCTCAATATATGGACTTGGCACAACAGCTGCGTGGATATCCTTTCACAGTAGGACAGGTAGGGAGGAACCATCCCCTAAACTTCCCCCACAGAGCTCGGCCCAGCATGGATTTCAGCTGTCATAGCCACCCCTGGAACCATCTTGTATTGGACAAGACTAGTATCCAATGTGGAGGATCCTCTGCTGATGTCAGCATGAGCTGCCAGCCTACGCTCTCAAGCCCGCAAGCCTCAGTGTTCTCAAGATTACTGGCCAAACCACTCACAAAGGGTTCTAAATTAATGAATGATGAATATTTTAGCCTCCTATGTGTTGTGTAATGCCTTTTTGTTTTTGTTTCAGTTATAAGCAAAGTTGGTGTATTGATGACTTCTGAGGAGGATAAAATATCTGAAGAGGATAGTAATCCAGTTTACTCAGTTTATTAAAAAGACATTTTCAAAAACTTGTGACTCCCTTATTTTATTTATCAGTTAGAATGGGCATAACTCAACATTTTAAATAAAAAGTCAAAAAAATAATAAAAGCTACTGATTAATCTGTGAAATAATCAAAAATTAGTTGATTAATCATTCTAATAATCTCTGATTAATCATGTATCAAAATAATTACTTAATGCAGCCCTACCTACCATCTATCATACCTGGAAGTACAGGACCAGAACTTGAACTACTTACTGTAATTTCAGACATGCAGACATGTAATTTATGACAGATTAAAGAATATAATTGAGTGAATCTCTTCCCACATGAATGGCAGTGATACGGCTTCTCTCCAGTGTGGATCCTCTCATGTATTTGAAGATGTGTTGACCGTTTGAAGCTCTTGTCACAGTGTGAACACTCGTAAGGTGTTTCTGTAGTGTGAACAGATTGGTGCTGTTTCACTTCACTATCAGTAAAAAAAGCCTTCCCACACTCAGAGCAAATATGATCCTTCACATCGCTGTGTCTCTTCTGGTGTATTTTTAATGCAACCATCTGACTAAAACTCTTTCCACATAAATTACATACGTAAGGCCTCTCTTTTGTATGAACTTTTACGTGGCCCTTCAGGAAATCTGCCCTGAAATTATTTTTACTGCACTGGTCAGAGTTATATTGTCTTTCTCTAGAATGAGTACGCAGGTGTACTTTAAAAAAACTTGAATTTTTGAAAAACTTCCCACATTGTGCACACGTGTATGGCTTCACTCTAGTGTGGGTTTTCTTGTGTTGATAAAGGGATCCTCTTTGTGTGAAATTCTTCCCACACTGATCACATGTGTACGGCTTCTCTCCACTGTGGATTTTCATGTGATCATTAAGGCCTTCTTTTCGCTTGAAACTCTTCCCACACTGATCACATGTGTACGGGTTCTCTCCACTGTGGATTTTCATGTGATCATTAAGGCCTTCTTTTCGCTTGAAACTCTTCCCACACTGATCACATGTGTACGGGTTCTCTCCACTGTGGATTTTCATGTGATCATTAAGGCCTTCTTTTCGCTTGAAACTCTTCCCACACTGATCACATGTGTATGGTTTCTCCCCAGTGTGGATCCTCATGTGTTCATTAAGGGTTGCCTTTTCTGCGAAACTCTTCCCACATTGATCACATGTGTGTGGCTTCTCCCCAGTGTGTCTTTTCAGGTGTTTAATAAGGTTTCCTTTATGTGCGAAACTCCTGCCACACTGATCACATGAGTATGGCTTTTCTCCAGTGTGGATATTCATGTGGTCTTTAAGGTTTCCTTTATGCACAAAAGTTTTCCCACACTGATCACATGTGTGTTGCTTCTCTCCAGTGTGGATTTTCATGTGTTTGTTAAGGTTTCCTTTTTGTGTGAAATTCTTCCCACAGTGATCGCATGTGTGAGGCTTCTCTCCACTGTGGATATTCATGTGTTGATTAAGCATTTTTTTTAGTCTGAAGCTCTTCCCACATTGATCACATGTGTACGGCTTCTCTCCAGTGTGGATCCTCTCATGTATTCTCAGATATTCTGACCGTTTGAATCTCTTGTCACAGTGTGAACACTTGTAAGCTGCTTCTGTAGTGTGAACTGTTTTGTGCACTTTCAGTGCACCATATGTAACGAAAGTCTTTCCACACTCAGAGCAAACATGATCCTTCACACCGCTGTGTCTTTTCTGGTGTATCTTTAGTGCAACCATCTGACTAAAACTCTTTCCACATAAATAGCATACATAAGGCCTCTCCTTTGTATGAACTTTCAGGTGGTTCTTCTGGAAATCTGCCCTAAAAAATGTTTTTTTATCTAGTCTTCCTCTAGAATGAACAAGCAGATGTTTTTTAAAACCACTATATTTTCTGAAACATTTTCCACACTGATTACATGAGTACGGCTTCTCTCCAGTGTGGATCCTCATGTGATCGTTAAGGGGTTGCTTAAGTCTGAAACTCTTCCCACACTGATTACATGTGTATGGCTTCTCTCCAGTGTGGATCCTCATGTGTACATTAAGGGCTCCTTTTTGTGTGAAACTCTTCCCACACTGATCACATGTGTATGGCTTTTCTCCAGTGTGGATCCTTGTGTGTTCATTAAGGGTAGCTTTTAGTCTGAAGCTCTTCCCACATTGACCACATGTGTACGGCTTCTCCCCAGCGTGAAAATTCATGTGCTTTTTAAGGATTACTTTTAGTCTGAAGCTCTTCCCACATTGACTACATGTGTACGGCTTCTCCCCAGTGTGGATATTCATGTGTTTCGTAAGGTTTCCTTTTATTGTGAAAGTCTTTTCACACTGATTACATGTGTACAGCTTCCCTTCAAGATGACATTTTATGTGAATATCAACATTTTGCTTGCATGAGAGACTCTTTCCACACTGAGGCCATATTTTGTCTCCTCTTTTAAATGAGGAACTCCAGGATATCTCTTCAGTTTTGACATGATGGTTCTCCCCCTCTTCAATCAGTTCTTCAATCTCCTTGTTCTCTTCTATCAGGTCTAAAATTAAAGTAAAAAAGCTCAATAAAAAATGTCATTAAAAAAACGTTCTCATTAAACATTGAAAGAAAAAATTATGACAGGAAAAAGACATGTGAAACCCGAGAAATTAGCAGAAAGTATAAATATGTTGATGCATTCATTTGGGTACATTTATTATGCAATTATTATTTTTTAAACATTGCAGGCACTGTAACATGCTGGTGCTGTAAAGAGCGCACAACGAAGGAGAGAAATCGACAAAAGTCTTTTAATTATAAATCCAAGAGCAAACAAGGCAGGTGTAGCACAAACACAAACATAAGAATAACAAATAACCAGCAAAGGAACTGAACAAAGCACTGAGTATAAATAATGGGGTTAATGAAACAGAAACACCTGAGAATAATAAGTAACCAAGGAAACTAATGAGGAGCTGATCAGAACTAAATTGTGCAGGAGAACAGGAACTGAAAGTAACACAACAAAGAAGTTCATAACTTTGTGACAGGCACAGGCTTTGTAGTGAGAACTATTACTAATTGTTTGATTAACTTCATTTTACAAGTCAGAGTTGTAACATTTTAAAAATATGGTTTAAAAAATCGTGAACTAGATATAAATAAATATAAAAATGAAACCATTCAGATAATATTTATTCTGACCTCCTGGTGTTTGCAATCAGTATGAACATTTCACAAACCACCATTAAATTGTTGAAAACAACAAGTAAAAGAAAACTATACTGGTAACTAATGTTCCCTGGTTCCCTGAGATAACGGGAATGAGCATTGCATTAGTTACTAAAGAAGGGAGGAAGAGCAGAGAGAATAATAACTTGTGCCCTGAAAGGGGCTGAAAGCACCTTAGCCACATAGCCTATTCTCAGCAAAAGAACAAATTTATTGTTATTAGGTCCAAACTCAAGGCAGGCCATGTCCACTGAAGGAGCCTGCAAGTTGCTCACTCACTTGACTGAAGCCAAAGCCAGCAGGAGGGCAGTCTTTATCAAGAGAGACCGAAGGTTGGTCGTTTTGAGCAGCTCAAAAAAAGGGCCTCATAGAGCCTTAAGTACCATGGACAAAGTCCAGGATGTAACAGACTATAAGACTGTATATTCGTAAGCCACCCTTTCAAAGGTGAATCTCAAGAATGGTCTGTGATGGGGTCTATTTGAATATGAAATTATGCATCTTTCAGATTCCCCATTAAATCCAATCCCCTGGGTGGATTTGCCAGAAGATTTGCTTCAAGTGTAGCATTCCAAATGGCTGCTTTATCAGGGTGCAGTTCAGATGTTTCAAATCGAGCATGGGCCTGAGGCTGCCATCCTTCTTGGAATAAAGAAGTAGTGGCTGTAAAAGCTTGCTGCGGCCCGGGCTCTCTCAACAGCACCTTTTGCTAGCAAGTTTTGGACTTTGGCTCGGAGGACATTGGCATCGTTGTCCGAGACCAAAGTGAAAACCAGGCCCAAAGCGAAGGAATTTGAGGGTGGTCCAGCCTCGACGGAAATTAACCTCCTTGGTTTTGGAGCATCAAAGCTGCTGGGGCTACTCAGGGTCCAGCTCTAGCTTAGGGTAGGGCCTCTGGAAGGGATAGCACTTAGCTGTAGAGAAGCCTTTTTTCACTTCAGGTTCTGCCTCTACCTTGGCGCAGGCACTGACAATGGTTTAGAGTGCTGCTGAGTCAAGATACTTTGGGGTGACTGGAAACATCAAAAGAATTGGCTCACTTGGTTCGGAATGACACATCACTTGTGATGACTTCTGAGCCACCATGAAGCGTTAGGCTGGGACTGAGCATGTGTCGATGCTGGCCTGGAGTGCTGCTGAGTAAATGACAGCTTGGGCTGACTTGAGACCGGAAAAGTAGCCATTAAGGAAGGAAATGGTGCACCACTTGTGATGATTTCTTGCTGTGAAACATTCAGCAAAGCCATCCAAAGCAGAACCAATAGTCCCGATGGAAAAACAGGGCAGTTGAGGAGGGCCGACTTATTGGCATCCTTAAGCTCTGTTAAATTCAGCCAAAGGTGTCACCGCCGAGAGCCTCATGGGCTGCACGCCGATATATGACACGGTTGCACTTTGGGCATCTCGAGTTCAAATCCCGGCTGACAGACCTTTCCTGATCCCATCCCCCTCTCTCTCTCCCACTCACTTCCGGTCAAATCTCCACTGTCCTATCACATAAAAGGCAAAGCAAAAAAAAAAAAAAAA
>NW_015664195.1:93310-99580 GCF_001515625.1 Sinocyclocheilus rhinocerous | reverse complement strand
AGGCAAAAAAAAAAAAAAAAAAAAAAAATCTCCTTTGGCTGTAGGGGTAGAGTCCTCCATGATGTCCAAATATTCCTCTGCATAGAAGCTGTCAATAACAGTAGTTTTATTAGCAAAGTCCTCCTCTGAACCCTCAAAGAGACCAAACTGAATCCCCTTGCTGTAGGAAAAGTGAGGCTTGCGGTATATGGGCTAGGGTGAGCTCAATCAGGCCCGTTCATTCAGCCCAGCGACTCCACTGTTTCCTCATCTTAGACTCCTGAGAGAAAGAGACTGGTAGAGCACATGGGGCGGAGCTGCTTTCCTTTGAAAAAGCGGGACACTTGAACACTTGTGGAGCAGGTTTTGAAACAATGTCACTGAAATTATGCTATTAGCTATTTGATTGAAATATGCTCTTGTAGTCTTAGCCGCAGTGCTGTTATCACCGTTAACCTGCTGCTGAGGCTTTTCCACAGTGAGCAGAAAGGCTTATTTTTTAAATTTTCTTCAGAGTCAGCAAGGAGATGATCTTTGCACTTAAGGAGAAAGATTTCGATGAAATGGGATTTCAGTGTGCCTTAAGGGGCTTTCGCACAGGAGGAAACTTTTCATAGTTCATAGAACTATTGGCGGAATTATCCGCTTTTTGACGTGTTCGCATCGCAGGAACGATTTTAGTTCTAGGAACTCCATTTGGGGGAACTAAATTAGCTCCTACTTCAGAGTAGGGTCTAATTCAGCACTATATGAACTACCAGTGATGTAAGTGTATGGTGAGTGGCCAAACGCACATGAAACACCGGTGCCCAGCATTTTTACAAAGCAACGTAAAGATATTAACCCCACAAACATGAAAAACAGTGATAACAGCATTGACCAGTTGTCTGCAGTGTTGTGTTCTTTTCTCAGCCTTGACGATATGTAACACTTCAAGTTGTCATAGGAGCATTCATCTCATAGCCCCACTTTCAATCATGTAAATTATGCATTTATATTCCATCCTCATTATCACAAAATCCATGATACACTACAAACACAGCTCCGATCACGGCGTCCTCCATCCACTGGTTGTTGATGTTTGTAAAAGCCGCGCTTAAAGACTCCTCTATCAGCCACTTCAGAGTTCCTACTGCCGGTGCGAATACAACTAGGAAAATGGCACGGTGGGAAAATCAGTTCTATAGGAACTACCCTGCTGGCTAGTTGCTAGAACTGTACTGTGTGAAAGCCCCTTTATGTAGGCTTTTTTGGTGGGCTGAAATGCCATTTGTCTGTGCAGGTGCACAGATGTGGACAAATCAGGCTTCAGTATTCAGAGACAACAAAGTTTTCAGCCTGTGAGATCGACGATACACAATATTATCATGCTAATTTATTTAATTATTTACTTAGTTTCATAGCCGGAAATGAACCAACTCCAGGGTATGGCTAAAAGCAGCATTTTTACAAAGCAACGTAAAGATATTAACCCCACAAACATGAAAAACAGTGATAACAGCATTGACCAGTTGTCTGCAGTGTTGTGTTCTTTTCTCAGCCTTGACGATATGTAACACTTCAAGTTGTCATAGGAGCATTCATCTCATAGCCCCACTTTCAATCATGTAAATTATGCATTTATATTCCATCCTCATTATCACAAAATCCATGATACACTACAAACACAGCTCCGATCACGGCGTCCTCCATCCACTGGTTGTTGATGTTTGTAAAAGCCGCGCTTAAAGACTCCTCTATCAGCCACTTCAGAGTTCCTACTGCCGGTGCGAATACAACTAGGAAAATGGCACGGTGGGAAAATCAGTTCTATAGGAACTACCCTGCTGGCTAGTTGCTAGAACTGTACTGTGTGAAAGCCCCTTTATGTAGGCTTTTTTGGTGGGCTGAAATGCCATTTGTCTGTGCAGGTGCACAGATGTGGACAAATCAGGCTTCAGTATTCAGAGACAACAAAGTTTTCAGCCTGTGAGATCGACGATACACAATATTATCATGCTAATTTATTTAATTATTTACTTAGTTTCATAGCCGGAAATGAACCAACTCCAGGGTATGGCTAAAAGCAGCCTAATGTTAGTGTAATCTATTAACTACACATTGTATCTTTTTACTAGTTTACTAAGTAGCATATGGATGTCATGCCATAAAATATTTTGATATGGCTGAATTAGTATTTAATATGATAATTTTATATGATAATTTAATAAAAGCATTGTAAGTTATTAATTATAATGCTTACGTTTCTTCAGTTATTCAAACAGCAGGTACAGAAAACAAGCAAAGAACATCTACATCAGGGGTGTCAAACTCAGTTCCTGGAGGGCCACAGCCCTGCAGAGTTTAGCTTCAACCCTAATTAAACACACCTGATCCAACTAATAAAGTCCTTCAGGCTTATTTGAAAACTACATGGTATGTGTGTTGAAGCAGGGTTGGAACGAAACTCTGCAGGGCTGCGACCCTCCAGGAACTGAGTTTGACACCCCTGATCTACATTATCAAAGAACATCACTGACTTCACTCCCGTTATAATCAGTAAAGTAGTGCTGTCAAATGATTAATCGCGATTTTTTACTATGTATATTTATTATGTATATATAAAAACACACACATGCATGTATATATTTAAGAAAAATATGTTACATTTATATATTAAATATATTTGGGTCAAAGACTAAAAGGGTGTTAAGCATCAAAAAAATAAAAGTGTAAAACAGCTTTAAATTTAGTTTTTTCCCCCATATATTAGAATGTGTCCTGTTTAACTTTATATTTTTCTAAACAAAACATAAAAACTATCATGCATTTTTTACCATGATTTACAGAAGACACCCACTAAAATGTCATTCAGTGTAACAATATTTATATACCAAAAAATCTTGTTAGGCATATTTTAAACATGGATCATTTGATGACATATTAAAAGACTATATTTAAGCATCACAGTGCAGCCCTCAAATACAAATTAACTTTAAATTTTAAATCTTTATAGTTTGCTAATTTCCTTGAAACCCCTAGGTTTTACCTATTTTTCAGCAAGAAGTTTTTTTTGTAGGGAAGTGAAAGTCATTTAAAATATAATTTTAGTTATAGTTATATTTTTAGTTTAAAAAATGTTATATGATCACATACTCTTTTTTTGTATTTTAATAAGTACAAGTCACAATAAGTATATCGTTTCATTTTTGCATAAATATATGTTACGCTGAATGACCATGGTTTGTTACTCTGAAAGATGATTTGCCAAAAAGAGAGATACTATTGCCATTGTTCCCATAACTGAAATGTTTTTAGTATTAGTCTGTGTCATTAAATTAGTTTTAATAATATTCCTGAGTAAATGACTGCAGAAGCAAATTTTAAAAATATAATAAGCATTTTACTGATGCTCCCCTGCCATGCTTGCTTAGCTTTGTTTCTGACTTGCTCTGGCCCAAAAATTGCTGCTTGCAGCCATATTTATTAACACTTTCTGTTTGCCAACATAAATGACATTATCAGGATGAGTATTTGGGTGGAGAATCCCCTCAAATGATCTCTATTGAACTTGTGACATACTGTAGTGAGGGGGGACTCTGCCCAGAAATACTGGCAAGCTATTATTCTGACAACTGCAATCCTCAATACCTTTCTCTTTTCCTTGCTAAAGGCACGTTCACACCAAGTACGATAACCAGAATGATAAAGATAAAGATATAGTTTTTTAAAAATAAAAGAATAGCAGATTCCACAGCACATATAACGTCAACTGCACAGAGAAATGATAATGATAGAATCTCTTTTATATTGTTGGATTTATTTATTATTATTTTTTTTTTACAGCTGATGAATGATAAAAGCACTGACAGCCAATCAGAATCCATTCTACTTTAAAGAGCTCGAGCATTTAAAGCAGCAAAAGATAAACCTGCAGCGCATGTTTAGACCGAACAGTGCTATCGTTCATTGGTGTGGAGGCTAGCATAGTTACGATTATAGTTATCTTTATTGTTCTTGGTGTGAAGGGGCTTTAAAGGGTTAGTTCACCCAAAAATGAGAATTAGTCCATAAATGACTCACCCTCAAGTCATCCTAGGTGTATATGACTTTCTTCTTTCAGACGAATCCAGTCAGAGTTATATTAAAAATTGTCTTTGATCTTTCAAGCTGTTTAATGGCACTCAGCGGGTGTTGCAGTGCATCAGTCCAAAAGAAGTTAAATAAATCGCCCAACCATAAAAATAAAAAAAAAGTGTCTCACACAGCTCCGGGGGGTGAACAAAGGCCTCCTGTAGCGAATCGATGCGTTTTTGTAAGAAAAATATCCATATTCAAAACATAATCATTTTAATCTAGCTTGCGCCAACAGTTGTACACGGAAGCAGTTCCGGGAGGATGACATATAAGGTCAGCGTTCACCCCCCGGAGCCGTGTGAGGCACTTTTTATTATGGATGGATGCGCTTTATTTCACTTCTTTTGGACTGATGCACTGCAACACCCGCTGACTGCCATTAAACAGCTTGGAAGATCAAAGACAATTTTTAATATTTTTAATAATTTAATAAATATTTAATAAACTCCGATTGGATTCGTCTGAAAGAAGAAAGTCATATACACCTAGGATGCCTTAAGGGTGAGTACTTCATGGGCTAATTTTCATTTTTGGGTGAACTAACCCTTGAATGAAGATAAGCTCATATGCTATATGTGTTTGTGTGCTAGTCTGGCGAGTAAACTAAAAATGTACTAGCCAATGGTGATTCTATTGCCAAGGTGTGTATAGAGAGTTGCATTGCCTAACTTTTGTGATGTTATTTATGTTCAAACAACTGTTTTCAAAACAACAGACAATACTGGCTCATATTATGTCTCATATGTATGTCTTTTCTTTTTGGAGGGGAAAGTTTTGACGGCATAAGCAACTTATGCACTGTTAATGCCTTTAACCACAGGTGCCAGTATGCCACAATCTATCATATTCATCCATGCTAAATAGCTGTGCCTCAACTCAATGTAATCATCAAAACAATGAACCACTGAAACTCGTAACTTCACGTTTTTTCTGTACTGCAGCTTTAACTGCTATTTCACAACTTTATGATTTTTCTAACGGCAACCACTGAATCTGATGAACTGCTTGAAGTTTTATAACCTTACTGAAGAATGAAGAATATATACCAACCTATTTGTTGTTCAGTGTCTTCCGGTTTTATTCTGCTGGGTTCTGGATCAGTCATGTTTTCGACTTTCTTTCATAAACTGTTGTGGGAGGAGCTGAACTGTTGGTGAATTCCTGTGTGTTTGGAGGAGAAGCTGCCAAAATCAAAAATAAATCAGTTATTAATTCACACACTTAAATCATGTTGTTTGTCTTTATCCATCAAAATATAAAGTTATTTAATTTGTTTTAAAATGCATATATATATTCTAAATATTATATCTTTCTATGCAAGTTGCAATGCCAAGAAAAACACTTGTCAGAGGCATTAAACAGCACATGCATCTGCCAAAGAAAATGCTCATGCTTTTTATTTGAAGTGCTTATAACATATTACGTGTGTGTGTGTGTGTGTGTGTGTGTATCAGAGGTTGCGTAAGACTTTAACATTGTCCGTCATTTTGACGGACAGGGTCGTAAAAATTCCATCATAATCTATTATTACCCGTCATTTTAATTTTCATATTTTAATTATAATAACACATTTAATTGCTTGAATTTTTGTACACATTTTCATTTTTAATAATGAACCTACAGGACAACCATATAGGCTTTATTTATTTATGATGAAAACAGATGAACAGAGACTGTGCAGGGCTCGCAAAATTAAAAAATCCCTGGTAGCCCTTCGGGCAGGCATTCTTCAGGTTTTGGTAGCCCAAAATGAATTTAACTATCCCAAATAAAAAAAGACATCGGCTGAACTTTACTGGGGACAAATCAGCATGATCAGCAAAAACTAGTAGCATATAGGGATGTAACAATTCACTAAACTTACGATGCGATAAAATTCACGATACAGATTACACAATACAATTTTCTTACAATAGTGCTGTCAATCGATTTAAAAAAATAACTAATTAATCGCAAATTTTTCTGAAATTAATCACGATTAATCCCACCTAACATTAACGTTTTTTAATATACTTTTATATTGCAATAATTTCACATTCAATCTTCAAATTAATGTACAAACAACATAAAGACAGTATATTTTTAAATATTTGTTTAATGGCATTTTTTTTTATGACTGAAGGCCAGTATCGGTGATACCAGTACTGATTTCTCTATAAAATTGCCCCCCCCCCC
>NW_015664195.1:91857-93064 GCF_001515625.1 Sinocyclocheilus rhinocerous | reverse complement strand
TTTGAAGCAAAAACAGAATGGTCTGACTTTAGCTTTGTGAATGAGACCCAAATGTCACTCTCTGACAGCAGGTGGCACTAATGGAACAGCAGGTATTTATAGGCTGCTGCCCCTTTAAGGCCGAATGCACGGATCCAATATAATGATGCACAGGAGATTTCTTTCTCCACTGTTTACACTCACTTAAGACATAACCGACTGTGTTTTCGAGAATACTTGCCGTGACAGTTATTTTGAGATAATTTTGTGTGTATGTTTTCATTCAGAAGCAAGGATACGCGAAAGAGGAATCAATTCGGTGTACGCGCATTGTCTGAAACTGCTTTGAATGAGTGCGCACAGAAACCAGCACGCTAGCTCCGGATGCGCGCGAATGTTTTAAAATGCTTGAATGTTTAAATCGGCAAGACTTACAGTAGAAGCATGTGCAAATGATACACTGCGATCTGTTTCACCCCTACAAGCGAGTGAACAACGCGAATCAAGCTAGGAATTTTATATCACTGTTCAAGATAGCCCGTCGGGCAGGGCGGTGATACATTTTGGTAGCCCGACTGGAAAACACAATAGCCCCGGGACGTCGGGCTAGCGATTTTGCGAGCCCTGCTGTGCATCACTTTTCATGTTCAACATCACACCCCACAGTGACAGCAGAGGCCACTAAAAACAACAAAATATGCTAGGGCTGGGAAAAAAAATCGACTACTCGATTTTAATTGATTCTCATTTTTATAAACCAATATCGATTCTTAAATCCCAATCAATTCTGTTTTCAGTTGATGAATGAACCGTACATATAGTGCCGTACATATAGAACCGTACATATATATATATATATATAAAAAATATAAGAATATAAATATATAAATGTATATGCATGTGAATTTTTTTTAAAATATATACTGTATATGTGTGTATTTAATTAAATATACACAGTACACATACATTTTTTATGTAAACAAAGTTTTATTTTGGATGCGATTAATCACGATTAATCATTTGACAGGTATATAATATACCTGAACAGGCAAATACATACAAAAGCATCAAAATACCCGTCTTGGCAAGTAACGTTTTAGCTTTAACAATGAATAATCTATATTTAATTTATACAGTGGAATAAAGATTCACCGATCGACTGACCATTTTTTGTTTTATTTCAGACTATCTTCTGTTCCGTGCTTGCACACAAACTGCACTGCAATCA
>NW_015664195.1:90195-91722 GCF_001515625.1 Sinocyclocheilus rhinocerous | reverse complement strand
TAAGATTTTGGCCATATTGCCCATCTAAATCATTCACCCCACACTATCAACATGCGCGTCATGTAGGCTACACTTCTTGTACTTCGTTTGGGCACCACAAGGTGTCACTGTGGCCTCAAAGATTACCCCTCGCCTACTCTGGCTCGATTGCTATTCCTGAGGTAAAACACGCCCTCCTCATTACCCTACGGACAAAGAAATGTAGAAATAAATGAATAAAGAAATAAATACGTAAATAAATACATAAATGTGAAAATAAATAAATGTGGAAAAAAAAAAAAAACATAAATAAGGAAATAAAATTATAAATAATTTCTTTGTGCTTTTTTTACTTTTCTTTGCATATTTATTTATATATTTATTTCTTTATATTTGCTTTTTTAAATTTCTTTGTACATTTCTTTCTTTCTAATTATGGCAGAGATGGCATTCTATATGTGCTGCTTCCCCTCTCACAAGAGTCACCTAAGAGGGGAATTCCCCCCATTTTCAAAAATGAAATTCAGGCCCTGAATAAATGTCTAAAAATCCTGATTGGAGTATCACTATAAATAGGTATAAATTATAAAAAGAAGGCTTTAAAAAAGATCGGTATCGGTGATCGGTATCGGCAGATACTGCTTTCTGTGATCGACGATCAGCCTCAAAAATCCTGATCGGAGAACCTCTATTGAGATTATACAGTCTAATATAAATCAAACATTGCACTTTTTATTTTTGGATCAATTCATGATTTAAAAAAATGCAGTGGTTGCCGCTAAAGGTGCTTGAACACGGAATCTGATATTTTTGTACGCGGTTTTTTTTTTCCGTATTCGTCAACCTTTCCTATCAAAATGCTTGCTACGGATGCGAAAACGTAGAAAACTGATCCTGGTACAAATTTTTTTTATGACGGACGAAAGTTTCGGAGGCAGTGAGTAAACATGATTGACACAACGTGAGGTCGTATTTATTTTTTAACGAGCGAAGATGTCGGACGAGAATTTTGGACTGAGTGTGCAAAGACCTAAATTTCAAATGGCTATGAAAAATCTGAGTAAAGAATACAAATACAAACACAAATGTTATGAGATTTTTCAATTTCTGTACATGAACTCCTACAAACATAAAAACCAAAAGCATCATTTCATTTCTAACTTTTTGTGCTATATTTAATTGTGCTATAATTATACAAAGCTATAATTGCACCATAACTTGAACCACAGCAGAAAAAAATCCTTAGAGTTGAGCCCTGCTATTAAAGGGGTCATATGATGCTGCTAAAAAGAACAGTATTTTGTGTATTTGGTGTAATGAAATGTGTTTATGCGGTTTAAGGCAAAAAACACATTATTTTCCTCATACTGTACATTATTGTTTCTCCCCTATGCCCCGCCTTTCTGAAACGTGTCGATTTTTACAAAGCTCATCGGTCTGAAAAAGCAAGGTGTGCTGTGATTGGCCAGCAACGGTCCTCCATAAAATGTGCTGCACACATCTGAATATTTGGGTTGAAGTGTTCTGGTACAGTGTTGTAAATACAAC
>NW_015664195.1:81217-89978 GCF_001515625.1 Sinocyclocheilus rhinocerous | reverse complement strand
AGAACCGATCACCGGTGATCACCGCGAGATGCATGCCGGTTAGAAAAGTGTCCGACTTATCTGTATTCCTTGGCTTTTGGATGAAATGTATGTTTGTGTATATTAATGTGTTTTGTATTGATTATGTGTTTTTGAGTCATTTCTTTTTATTCTCTTAATCTCTATATTTACTTTATTGGTATATGTACAGCACTTTGGCATACACTAGCTGTTTTTAAATGTGCTATATAAATAAACTGACCTTGACCTTTATGCACCAAGAGCTTGTAACACTCCAAAGAGAAAGGAAAAATTGAAATCGCATTATATGACCCCTTTAATGTACAACTTAAATCCAAAAACAATTCATTCTAAAAAGAATCTGCACCAGTCGTGTAGTAGTAACTTAGGAAATGGGTTTGTGAATTTATCACAACAAATACACTAATATTAATAAATATAATAAATATAACAATAAATCCCATAATAAATCTTAATTTTTTTTATTGCATATGAACATATATAACAATAAGAGAAATACAACTTTGCATATAAATGCCATCAGTACACAAGATTACAAGTAAAATAAAAAATTTGCCAGAGGAAGAAAGAAAACATAAAATAAATAAATAAAACAACTAAAATAATGAAGACGGTACAGTTTACTTGTCTATTTCAAATTTGCAGATAATGTTAGAAGTCCTGAGAGCTTTTTTTGTTTTACATTTATATACCATATTACAGTATTGTTTAAATTCGTTGATAAAATTAAAAAAAATTGGTTTACCACCCGACCACTTCATTTTGTGTATATGAAACTTCCCCATTACAACCAGTAATTGAATAATATACGCTTTATCCTTTTCTATCCCATAATCATCAACATATATCATTATATCAGACCCACCCACATAATAAATCTTAATAAATCTCATTAACCTCTCGATATGATGCGGGAGCGACCAGGATTCTGCTGGGTCTTAACGCCTTCAGCAAACGTTCGCAAAACAAGCAATAAGGTGTCCAAAAATGAATTTCAATTCAGAGTTTGTTATTCGTATTGTTTGGGTGGTCATACGGCGTATGCCTGCGTATACGGGAAAAAATGATGTCTTAAATACGGGACGATTCCGTATTATTTGGAAAGGCTGGCAACCCTGCTGCTAGGCTAAATGTTTATTTCAGTCAGCAGACGCCAGAAAAGGCGCACAAATAGAACTGCACCAGATTAAAACAACACAGAACGACCCTGTAAAATCTTGCTTTAACAAGCTGTAATGTTTAGAATTGTATAAAAATGTACTAAATATCTCACCTCAGAAGACTCAAAGCTGTGTGATGGCGCTAGCGGTGACTTCTTTTCTTCTTGTTTTAGAGACAGCTACTGCATGTCGGAGAAATGGGCGTGCCGAAAGGTTTCTCGTCGGTCAATGGCCAATCATTCTTAACCATACATATACGTCATTACTTTACGTTATACCACAACAATTTTAAAACAAAAACATACAAAAATTTCCCCATTTTTTAAAAATTCATAGATAAGTGAGATTTCAATGATATTTGGACCACTGAATTAGAAAATATCCCTGGTTTCCATTTCAGAAATCTGGACGCTAGAGTCCTCCTGTAAAGCCCTAAACATAAATACGAGTTTCGGCTGTCCCACACAAAAGATTGGCATCGTGAAACAATCCTGTCAATTTCTGTGATCGTGACGCCTAATCGGTGGTCCTACAGTGAGAGAGGTTCAAAGACGGCCGTTGTCTTTGAAACAAATAAAACTGCTAAAGTGTGATTCATCATGCTCTTTTTGTTTACCACTAGCGCATGCTGATGACATTTTATTCTACTATAGTAACGTGCATCGTGGACTCATAGCTTACAAGTCATAGGTGTCCTCATCCTACAGTCTACACACAAGTCCTGGCCAAGTTTATTAGATCTATGTCGTACAGTGTGACATGCAGTGGTCTTATAGGATTGCTAAAATCGTGCGGTGTGTTTTGGGCTTTAAGAGATGGTCTAGTACAGGGGTTCTCAGACCTGTCCTGGAGGACCCCTAGCTCTGCACATTTTGCATGCCTCCCTTACCAGACCCAATTAATGTCTTGCATTCTCTACTAACGAGCTAATGAGTTGAATCAGGTGTGTTAGGCTGATGATACATGGGGCAACTTTTTTTTTGTTAGCAATGTTGCTTGGGCACTTTCCAACTGAGAATGGGTAACAAATTTCTTCCTGGATACTTTAGATCGGTCGTGGGCCCTGTGTCTCACCTGGCTGCCTGTTGACAGCAACATTAACAAAAGTTGCCCGGTGTATCATCAGCCTTAGATAAGGGAGACATACAAATTGTGCTGGGCTAGGGGGTCCTCCAGGACATGTTTGAGAACCACTGGTTTAGTAAGTGCGCATATTGCACATGAATTCCCACCCCCATTGTCATGGCACGAAAATACCATTAATTCTATTATAACTTAATTTTGGAAAAACACTTTTTTATGTAAAAATCTTTACATTAACTGGCTTTCTATTAATGCAGTACAATGAATGACAACTGAATGTGGTCTCCCAGTGGCCACATTATTGATATTTAGTGTTACACCAAAACAAAACATGTATGCCTTCATCTCCAAAAACATTTTTGTCTTACGTTTTATAATTAACTCAGAAAAGCTCAGTGCCGACTCGTTTTCTTTCAGTTTCTTCAGTTCAACAAGAGATAAATGAAGGACACAAAACTAAGGCTGTTTTCCAAGGATCCTTCAAAATGAGACAGCCTTCAGAGGCAGGGCAGGGCCGCTGCGTGCCTATAGGCAAACTAGGCCGGCCGTACAGTTAGGGCAGCAAGAAAAAGATTAAATTTTTTATGTATTTATTTTTGGAGATTCATGTGGAATTATTACACGTATACACAAATGATCATCAACCAATTAGATCTTTTAAATAAAAATTAACTTCCCTTTGTTCTACCTAGTTGTGCCAATATTTACAATTTTTTTTATAAAAAAAATATTTGTACTGTAATAATTTAATAGTTTGTGTAATTCTATTTAAGTAATGATAGTTTGTAGATAAACATTTTAGTCTCCTATGTGTTCTGAAATAAATACCCTTTTGTTTTTGTTTTGTTTCAGTTCTAAGCAAAGTTGGTGTATTGAAGACTTCTGAGGAGGACAGAAAACCTGAAGGAGATCAATTCAGTTGCCTAAAAAGACATTTCCAAGTGATTTCCTTGTTTTATTTATTAGTTAGAATGGATATAACATTTGAACTAACTACAAAAGCTGAATAATAAATAAAAGCTACTGATAAATCTGAAATAATCAGCAATCAGTCAATCATTGTAATCTCAGTTCATCTCAATTAATCTCTGATTAATTGATTACCAAAAGAATAGCTTGATGTGGCTCTACACAGCATCACACCTGGAAGTACAGATCAACATTTAAATTACTTACTGTAATTTCAGACATGCATCTTTTTTGTGTGATACGTTAGAGAATATAATTGAGTGAAACTCTTGCCACATGAATGACAATGATACGGCTTCTCTCCAGTGTGGATCCTCTCATGTACTTTAAGATATACTAACCGTTTGAATCTCTTGTCACAGTGTGGACACTTGTAAGGTGTTTCTGTAGTGTGAGTTTCCTTGTGCTTTTTCACTTCAGCATCTGTAAAAAAAGCCTTCCCACACTCACAGCAAATATGATCCTTCACACCGCTGTGTCTTTTCTGGTGTATTTTTAAAGCATCCCGCTCACTAAAACTCTTTCCACACAAAGAACACACATGAGGCTTCTCCCTTGTATGAACTTTTAGATGCCTATTTAGGGCACCTGTCCTAAAGAAATGTTTACCACACTGGTCACAGTTATAGAGTCTTTCACTAGAATGAATAAGCAGATGACCTCTAAAAACACTTGATATTCTGAAACTCTTCCCACACTGATTACATGTGTATGGCTTCTCTCCAGTATGGATTGTCATGTGAACATTAAGGAGGTCTTTTTGTGTAAAACCCCTCCCACACTGATCACAAGTGTGTGGCTTCTCTCCAGTGTGGACTGTCATGTGATTGTTAAGATGTACTTTTCGTCCGAAACTCTTCCCACAATGCTCACATGTGTATGGTTTCTCTCCAGTGTGGATCCTCTCATGTCTTTTCACATATATTGACCGTTTGAATCTCTTGTCACAGTGTGAGCACTTGTAAGGCGTTTCTTTAGTGTGAACTATCAGGTGCACTTTCAGTGCACCATCTGTAAAAAAAGTCTTCCCACATTCAGGGCAAGCATGATCCTTCACACCGCTGTGTCTTTTCTGGTGTCTCTTTAACGTACCCATCTGAATAAAACTCTTTCCACATAAATTACATACATAAGGCTTCTCCTTTGTATAAACTTTCAGGTGGTCCTTCAGGTCATCTGAAAACCCACCAAGATGACATTTTATGTGAACATCAAGACTTTGCTTGCATGAGAAACTCTTTCCACACTGAGAGCAAGTGAAACATATTTCATCTCTTCTTTTCAATGAGGGACTCCAGCATGCTTCCTCAGTTTTTACATGATGTTTCTCTTCCACTTCAGTCAGTTCTTCAATCTCCTTGTTCTCTTCTTTCAGGTCTAAAATTAAAGTAAAAAAGTTCAGTTAAAATAAGTTTTCAGTATAGAAAATAAATAGATGTGAAAGGAAAAAGACATTTGAACCCTTAGGTAACAGTAGAAAGTATAAACATTTTGATTAATTCATTTGAATTAAGTACATTTATCATCCAATTATTATTTTTAAAATAGTACAGACACAGGTTTTGTACTGAGAACTATTACAATTATTATTATTTTTTTATTAACTACATTTTACAAGTCAGGGTTGTAACATTTTCAAAAATGTAAAATATGGTTACAAAAACTATGAACCAGATATATATAAAAGTGTAAAAAAATAAAAAATCACCCCCAGGAATGAAATTGGGGACCAAAGAACTTTTGCTTAGGTTAAGGTGACCAGACGTGCCTTTACATTTGTCAAGGCCTTTACTTTGAAATTACAGGAGTAATTTTTCCTGTTTTACCACACACACATTATATGTGTATATATATTCTTTATTTTTTATTTACCATGCTGTTAATGTCGTACTTAAAGGGGTCATATGATGCTGCTAAAAAGAACATTATTTTGTGTATTTGGTGTAATGAAATGTGTTTATGCGGTTTAAAGTAAAAAAAACACATTATTTTCCACTTTGCTTATAGAAGGTTGTGACAGACCCAAATCATCACTGCTGCATTTTTCCAGTTGCCAAATATGTTAAATGTAGTTAATGTAGTGATTACTTCCATTTCTGGCTCTATGGCATTTCTGAGCGGTGTCGGAGATGTTAGCGCGTCTCTAATAAGATCGGTCACAAACAATCCCTACACGATCTAATGTGTAGCATCTTATTAACTCCCTGTCATGCATTGTGTGCAACACATTTCTTCTCCCTCTTCATGTGTCGTCCATTTTCTCCACTGCTAAAAAAAACTCTTAAGCCTCTTAAAAGTCCTCGTCCATACTGCTAACACTTTTGGTCCTTAAGACCTCTTTTAAGGGTTAAGATGCTTTCTGAATTACTTTTTTCTTTACTAGGATCTTTTATTTAATTTTAGGAGGAAACACCCACATTTCTAAGAATTTTCTTTGAATTTTGTTACTAGGAGCAACTCACTAAGATTTTTCATGAATACGGGCCAAGGTTTTGGCTGTCTGCGCTGTGCAGATCGATCGTTGTATGACATCTAAGTACCATGAGAGCTATAGAGAGCAGAGCAGATGGCTGCTTTAAGCTTATGAATCACTCACGCGCAATGCCGCTTAAAGTCGAACACACCTGATAAGCACGTTCATCGCTTTGACTGTTCTCTATAGATCCCACATTCTCTCACGTCACAACTGGTCGATTATGTACAATGCCTGTTATTGGTCAAACTACTTTTAGACCATTACCAAAACAGGAAAACAAAGCCAAAACCTGGATATTTTAGGCAATATAGAAATCTTGGCCCAACTGTAAACCATGCCCCAAAGCGAGGGGGTTTGAGGGTGGTCCAGCCTTGGCGGAAATGAACCTACTCGGTCTTGGAGCATCAAAGCTGCTGGGGCTGCTCAGGGTCCAGCTCTAGCTTCTTAGCCGTGCAGAAGCCTCGTTTCACTTCAGGTTCCGCCTCTGGCTTTCTTTTTTTCTTTTTAAACAACTGTTTTTAAAACAACAATTGAAGACAATACCGGCCCATAATATGCTTTTAATTTTTTACAGTACGTCTTCTCTTTTTGGAGGGGCAAGTTTTGATGGCATTAGTGACTTATGCACTGTTAATGCCTTCAACTGCAGATGCCAGTACATCACAATCCATCATATTTATCCACGCTGAATAGATGAGCCTCGACTCAATGTAAAAATCCCCAAAAAAATTAACCACGAACTTCATGTCTTTTCTGTACTGCAGTTTTAACTTATTTCACAGCATTTATGATTTTTCTAACTGCAACCACTGAATTTGATGAACTGCTTGAAGTTTTATAAACTTAGTGAAGAATGAAGAACATACACAAACCTATTTGTTGTTCAGTGTCTTCCTGTTTTATTCTGCAGGGTTCTGGATCAGTCATGTTTTCGGACTTTCTTTCATTAACTGTTGTGGGAAAGGCTGAACTGTTGGTGAACTCCTGTGTGGTTGGAGGAGCAGATCTGCCAAAATCAAAAATAAATCCGTTATCAAATTGATGCTTTCAGAAATTCACACACTTAAATAATTTTGAATGTGTTCATCCATCTATCGAAATGTAAAGTTATTCAATTTGTTTAACATTACATTTACATTTAGTCATTTAGCAGACGCTTTTATCCAAAGCGACTTGCAAATGAGGACAATGGAAGCAATCAAAATCAACAAAAGAGCAATGATATACACGTGCTATAACACGTCTCAGTTAGCTTAACGTAGTACACGTAGCAAGCGTTTTTTAAATTATATAATAAATAAAAAGAAAACAGATCAAATAGAAAAAGAATAGAGCAAGCTAGTGTTAGAGGCCTTTTTTTTTGCTTTTGTTAATAGTATAATAAATAAAAAGAAAACAGAATACAAAAAGATTAGAAAGCTAGTGTTAGTGTTAGCTGCACCAATGTGCAGAGCCAGTGGTGGTTTTGTAAGCAAACATCAATGCCTTGAATTTTATGCGAATTGCAGCTATTCGTAGCCAGTGCAAACTGATAAACAGAGGTGTGACGTGCGTTCTTTTTGGCTCATTAAAAATGAATCTTGCTGCCACATTCTGGATTAACTGTTAAGGTTTGATAGAACTGGCTGGAAGACCTGCCAAGAGAGCAGGGGCGCCGCTAGCAATTTTGGGCCCTATGAAAGAATATGAGGTTGGCCCCCTACCGCTCCAAACATACACTATATTGCCCAAAGTATTGGGACACCCCCTTCTAATGAACAAGCTTGACTACTTTAGTACAAATCTTAATGTTTAAGCATATAATGATATTCTAGGGAATTGTGTGCTTCTAATTTTATACCAATGGTTTGGACAGGACCCTTTTCTATTCTAACACGAAAATGCCTCTGTGTATAAGTCAAGATAAAAAAAAGAAAGAAAAATATATTGATTCAGTCAGTGTAGAAGAACTTGACTGGTCTGCAGAAAGCCAAGTCCTAATCCCAGCTGAACACCTCTGGTGTGACTTTAAATGCAGACCTTGAGCCAAAAACTCATCACCAAACACCAATGACTTGTACATACTAGGGCTGGGCGATATGGGCAAAAATTCATATCTCTTCATATTCATATTTTTTGGACGATTTGCGATATACGGTATATATCTCGGTATTTTCATTTTTGTATTTGGATTAAAAAAATCTGTATTTAATATATATATATTTCACTTACCTCCCAATGTTGTCCAACAAAACAATACATATTAAAGGCTATGAAAACAAATAAAGTGAATGTAACCATGTTAGCCTTTATATTATGTGCAAAAAAGGGTTAAAATCACATTTCATTATAACATTGTAACATTGCAATCTAAAAACAAAAATAAGGCTTTTAAAGCGGAAGTTATATTCACTAAACTAAAAATGAAAATAAACGAGAACAAAAGCACAGAGTTGTGTTAGGCTATTTTGATTACCCCATTACAGTGAGTATGATCATAAAAATAGACTTACTTGTAGGTTTAAAATTCTACATGTCACATTTATTGTCCAACTACAAATATTTCAGCGAAATGTATATTTTAGTCAAAATTATTGCACTCTTATTTAATTGAGCTCTGTCTGTTTGGCGTGCATGCGCGGCGGCGGCGCTCGTTCACTGTGAAGTTTAGCGGAGAATCCCAAAGCAGAAGGCTCATGCACTTCTGACAGAAAAATGGAAATATTTCCATGGCTTTCTAACATTTACAGATGGAGAATATACCTGTGAAATGTAAGTTATGCATTCAGGAAGACAGCATCTGAAACACATTAAACAGCGCGAGTAGCCTAGTGTCTCTGTCAGCGACACATGCAGCCTTTCAGTCAGAGCATCTGACGGGCCGAGCCGCTTAAACTAATATGCGAAACGAAAACTATAAATGATGTCTTACCAGTTTTTAAAGGCCTTAATATGAAGCTTGTCACATGTTTAGAACAAATTGGATTATGCACTTTCTCCGCAGCAGCTCAGTCTGTGTCCTCCGCTATATTTTCAGATGCGCTCGTATCAAACTACTGTATATCGATATAAA
>NW_015664195.1:80334-81179 GCF_001515625.1 Sinocyclocheilus rhinocerous | reverse complement strand
GCTAGCAATTTTGGGCCCTATGAAAGAATATGAGGTTGGGCCCCCTACCGCACCAAACATACACTATATTGCCCAAAGTATTGGGACACCCCTTCTAATGAACAAGCTTGACTACTTTAGTACAAATCTTAATGTTTAAGCATATAATGATATTCTAGGGAATTGTGTGCTTCTAATTTTATACCAATGGTTTGGACAGGACCCTTTTCTATTCTAACACGAAAATGCCTCTGTGTATAAGTCAAGATAAAAAAAAGAAAGAAAAATATATTGATTCAGTCAGTGTAGAAGAACTTGACTGGTCTGCAGAAAGCCGGAGAATCTCAAAGCAGAAGGCTCATGCACTTCTGACAGAAAAATTTTAATATTTCCATGGCTTTCTAACATTTACAGATGGAGAATATACCTGTGAAATTAAGGAAGACCGAACAACTCAAACACATTAAACAGCGCGAGTAGCCTAGTGTCTCTGTCAGCGGCACATGCAGCTTTTCTGTCAGAGCATATGACGGGCCGAGCCGCTTAAACTTGAGTTTGACTACTTAATCAGTTATATTAATAGAAATGCTTCACTGGGGCAAACAAAAAAAATCCTAAAATAATAAATAGGATACCCCATAGCAGCATTTCCAGCAGTTTCTCAATCATGATCTTACTCAGCTAATTGTGACTATTAGCTTAATAGCTGTATTCCTTGTTTGCTAGCTACATATGCACATACAGCATAAAATGTTTAAAAATGTTCTACATTATGAACCTTAACCCAAAAACCTTTAGTTTCATACACTGTAGATAATTGTGAACCTGCCTGTGGAACCCCAGCTAAAGTATTCTTTTTTTATACA
>NW_015664195.1:71425-79958 GCF_001515625.1 Sinocyclocheilus rhinocerous | reverse complement strand
AATCAGAGTGTGAATTTGTAGATTTTCTATAGCAAAACTAAAATGTGTTTAAAAGTGCGACTGACCAAATCGTCCGGCTCGGTTTGCCCCCCCCTAAAACTCGAAGACATCTCTAATTTGACAGTTTACCATCTGATCTCACTCAGTGACTCTAGGCTACATAGGAAGGGACCATGCAGTGAATGGGGGGGCGAGATAATTTTGCCAGAAATGCAGAAATAAGCCATAATTCTGTTTTATTTGTAACTCTTTGGTAGATACATTTATAATTTCTATTAACTCAAACCACTGGAGTGTGGTTTCCTGAGATGTCCTTTGCCAATAGGGTTGACAGGAGGATCTGGTGGTTAACTGTGTCAAAAGCAGTGGACAGATCCAGCAAGATAAGTATTGAAGATTTGGAATCCACTCTTTCCAGTCTTAGGGCTTCAACAACTGAGAGCAAGGCAGTCTCGGTTGAATGTCCACTTCTGAAACCAGACTGGTTGCTGTCGAGGAGGTTGTTCTGTGTGAGAAAGGCAGAGACTTTTTAAATATTTTAAAATATTTATCTTTCTAGACTTTCTTACATTTTACAGATAAATATATAACCATAAAACGCAAGTTACACGCTGAGGAAAACACTTGTCAGAGGCATTAAACAGCACACGCATCTGCCAAAGTACAACAGAGCAAGATGTGGCAAACGCTTATGCTTTTTTGATTCGTGCTTAATAAATAAAAAGAAAAATATAATAAATAAATGAATAATAAATAAAAAATTCTCATGTTTAGGACAACTTGAACATATACCTTTCCCACAGCAGATCAGCTACCAATCGCTATCAGCCAATAATTGCTTCTAATGATTTGATCAGCGATCTCTCAATTTGCCTATCTCAGAAGTAAAAGATGCATGCCTGCTGTGAGAGGTATGGCATGACATGCAGCAGTGTCGTCTCAATGTTTTTTTAATAATTATTTGTTATAAAAAAAAGTGTTTTTTAAATACATTTGATTACTTTGAACAATTTGTTTGTAATTAGTTTCTTCTCATTTTATCTGACCATTTACACATCTTCAGTGAGCTTGAGTTGTTTTTTTTCCTTTAGGCTATTATTATATATATATTTTTTAATGATACTGGCATTGGTGACAATTATGACATTTTTTATATGAAAACTTTTGCAAAAATAACTATATTGTGATATATATGATTATCGTGAACTAAAATGACTCCTTTTGTGATATAAGAATCTTGTCATATTGCCCACCCCTACTTCTTTTCATCTAAAAATGAAGAACGAAAAACAGTCCCTCTTAACACTCATTAATAATAGGGAGTGACACAATTAACAGCTACTGAAAAAGCCTCTTCATGTGAAAAACAAATAATGTTAAAAACAGATTGAACCACTGACAAAATATAAATACATAGAATAAGTGAAAACAAATTGAGATTGATTCTCATTAATTCCCCTCACAATATCACTACCAGTAAAGAGCTCTGGCCCTAAAACTTGATGGTCTGGAACAGAGTGGAGGCTCAGGCCATTCTGTGAGAGCGCACAATAGTGATGCGTGGATTGTGGTTATATCCACAGGTCGGTCGGGCCAAGTAATAAAAAAATATGTTCCAGTTAATTGCGGGTGGATCATTAATGGATGAGAGATACATACTTAATATGTTGATTTTAATAAAAACACTGTACTCTCATTCCACGGCAAAACCCAACAAACATGCGTATATAAAAGTGCACCAGATTAATGAATTTATCTTTAAAATGTACAAAATTTTCTTCCAGGGGGACATGCCCCCCGACCGACCCACTAAAGAGAGTGTGGTCCACCCATAATAATCTCACAAAACTGTATATGACACTGTTTTCAACATAATAATAATCTTATTATTTAAATACCTCAAATATGTGCTTGTAAAATGTGTTTTCTTCAGCCAGTTGAAATGCGGTACCTCTGTGTGTGTGCACATGAGCAGGATTTTACCACCTCCACTTCATTTAGGGCCATGAAAAACCCTGTTAAACAATCATACAACATAGAAAGTCGCTCAGGTTTTAATTAATTTAACAATAGTTCCTCACATCATTGAAAATAAGGGACAATTATTTGTACTGTACCACAAAGTGTATGTCATTTCATTGTCTGCATGTGTACAAAATTGATTCTTAGACACAATCACGTGTATTGCTTATTCTATTTATGTACAATTAAAAAAAAAAATAATAATAATAATAAATGTAATTCTAAAAAATAATCTGCACCAGTCGTGTAGTAGTAACGTAGGAAATGGGTTTGTGAATGTATCACAATATAGCTACACCAACGCATAATAAACCTCATCATCCTCTCGCTGTGGCGCGGAAGCGACCACCCGGCTGAGGATTCTGCTGGGTCTTAACGCCTTCACCTAATGTTCGCAAAACTAACAATGATTTGTTCAAAAATGAATTATTTTCAATTTAGAGTTTGTTATTCGTGTGGTCTGGGTGGTCATACAGCGTATGCCTGCGTATACGGGACAAATTGTTGTCTTAAATACGGGACAATTCAGAATGGTTAGCAACCCTAACGTTACTAAATGTTTTGCTAAATAGCTAAATGTTTGTTTCAGTTAAGAAACGCCAGAAAAGACGCACAAATAGAACTGTACCAGATTAAAACAACACAGAAATGAGCCTGTAAAATTTTACTTTAACAAGCTGTATTTTTATAATTGTATAAATATGCCAATTACCTCACCTCAGAAGACTCAAAGCTGTGTGTGTGATGGCACTACTACTTCCCGTTTTCTTCTTCTTCTGGAGTTCAACGGTGGTTGGCAGACCCACTTAAAAGGTGCATTCCCGCCACCTACTGGAAAGGAGTGTGGAGCGCATAATGGTAGGGAAGTCTGAAACAACGACTTTAAAAAAAAGCTAAATTCTATTAATCAGTCCTGTTTCTTTCAAATAAATAAATAATTCATTGTAAATTATAGATTGTTTTGGCCCATCCCCTAACAGGAACCTAGAGTGACAAATTATTTATTCCCAAAGAGCTAAATTCTTTCATAAGCATCACATTTAGTGTCCTACTATTTCTGCTTGACACATTTGTTACAATTTCCGGTTTCATGTTGCCCTGTTCTATGCAGAGACCGATTTAATGAACAATGTCCAATACACGTTCTGAAGATTAATACATCCTCTTTTCTGTTTCCAAACCACCTTCTTTCTGGACCATTTCTTTCTTGTATGCAATGCAAGTACTACTTCATGTCTTATAGACAGCTGCTGCAGGTCATGGAAATGGGTGTGCTGAAAGGTTTCTCATTGGTGAGTTTTTGTTGACAACTGCATTGGCCAATCAGCCTTAACTATGCATAGACTATATATTACTTTAGACCAAAAGAAGATGGTGTGATGCTGTATATATCATAGATATGTATATTACAATTAGGTGAGGTTAATTATAGAAAAAATAAGGCGTTAAAATGATGAATGCATTTAATGCACTCAAACCCGGCTCCGACCTGTACATCATCTTACTTTCCATACAGTTGCTTAGTGACAAACATCAACTAAACAATTACACCAGAAACAAATACATTTACAGAAAGCACATATTTTGTGCTCAAAATGAGCCTAAAGTGTTAAATAATTAGCTTAATTTGCACTGCATATAAGATACATTTTCAAAAGTACAAACATAAACATTTCAAAAGATAAAAAAGTTGTAATTATTATTATTATTATTATTATACAGTATAGGTTATATTCACAGAAAAATGAAAATCACAACATGAAAATGCTATTAAAAATCAAATTTAGCTTACTGTAATTTCAGACGTGCATCTTTTTTTTATGACAGATTAGAGAAGATAATTGAGTGAAACTCTTGCCACATGAATGGCAGTGATACGGCTTCTCTCCAGTGTGGATCCTCTCATGTACTTTAAGATATACTAACCGTCTGAATGTCTTTTCACAGTGTGAACACTTGTAAGGTGTTTCTGTAGTGTGAATTCTCTGGTGCATTTTCACTTCAGCATCTGTAAAAAAAGCCTTCCCACACTCACAGCAAATATGATCCTTCACACCGCTGTGTCTTTTCTGGTGTATTTTTAAAGCATCCCGCTCACTAAAACTCTTTCCACACAAAGAACACACATGAGGCTTCTCCCTTGTATGAACTTTCAGATGCCTCTTTAGGGCACTTGCCCTAAAGAAATGTTTACCACACTGGTCACAGTTATAGAGTCTTTCACTAGAATGAGTACGGAGATGCATTTTAAAAACACTTGATATTCTGAAACTCTTCCCACACTGACCACATGTGTGTGGCTTCTCTCCAGTATGGATTGTCATGTGATCATTAAGGAGTGCTTTTTGTGTAAAACTCTTCCCACAATGATAACATGTGTGCGGCTTCTCTCCGGTATGGATTTTCATGTGTTTGTTAAGATTTCCTTTTCGTGCAAAACTCTTCCCACAATGATCACAAGTGTGTGGCTTCTCTCCGGTGTGGATTTTAATGTGTTTGTTAAGATTTCCTTTTAGTCTGAAGCTCTTCCCACACTGGTCACATGTGAAAGCCTTCTCTCCAGTGTGGATCCTCTCATGTATTTTCAGATTTTCTGACCGTTTGAATCTCTTGTCACAGTGTGAACACTTGTAAGGCGTTTCTCTAGTGTGAACTGTCTTGTGCACTTTCAGGTCACTATCTGTAAAAAAAGTCTTCCCACACTCAGAGCAAGCATGATCCTTCACACCGCTGTGTCTTTTCTGGTGTATTTTTAATGCACCCATCTGACTAAAACTCTTTCCACATAAATCACATACGTAAAGCTTCTCTTTTGAATGAACTTTCAGGTGGTCCTTCAGGAAATCTGCCCTGACTTTTTTTGTACAGCACTGGTCAGAGTTATATCGTCTTTCTCTAGAATGAGTTCGCAGATTTATTTTACAACTCAAACTCTTCCCGCACTGATCATATGTGTGCGGCTTCTCCCCAATATGGCTTTTCATGTGTTTCTTAAGGTTTCCTTTATGTCTGAAACTCTTCCCACACTGATCACATGTGTGCATCTTCTCTCCAGTGTGGATTTTAATGTGCTCTTTAAGGTTTCCTTTTTGTGAAAAACTCTTTTCACACTGATCACAAGTGTGCAGCTTCTCTCCAGTGTGCACTTTCATGTGTTTGCTAATGTTTGCTTTTTGTGCGAAAGTCTTTCCACACTGATCACATGTATGCGGCTTCTCTCCAGTGTGGATATTCATGTGATCATTAAGAAGTCCTTTTAGTCTGAAACTCTTCCCACATTGATCACATCTGTGTGGCTTCAGTCCTGTGTGGATTTTCATGTGTTCTTTAAGATTTCCTTTTTGTGCAAAACTTTTTCCACATTGACCACATGTGTGAGACTTCTCTCCAGTGTGGATTTTCATGTGATCATTAAGGATTCCTTTTAGTCTGAAGCTCTTCCCACATTGATCACATGTGTACGGCTTCTCTCCAGTGTGGATCCTCTCATGCCTTTTCATATATATTGACCGTTTGAATCTCTTGTCACAGTGTGAACACTTGTAAGGCGTTTCTGTAGTGTGAACTATCAGGTGCACTTTCAGTGCACCATCTGTAAAAAAAGTCTTCCCACATTCAGAGCAAGCATGATCCTTCACACCGCTGTGTCTTATCTGGTGCATTTTAAATGCATTCATCTGAATAAAACTCTTTCCACATAAATTACATACATAAGGCTTCTCCTTTGTATAAACTTTCAGGTGGTCTTTTGGGTCATCTGAAAACCCTTCAAGATGAAATTTTATGTGAATATCAAGACTTTGCTTGCATGAGAAACTCTTTCCACACTGAGAGCAAGTGAAACATATTTCATCTCTTCTTTTCAATGAGGGACTCCAGCATGCTTCCTCAGTTTTTACATGATGTTTCTCTTCCACTTCAGTCAGTTCTTCAATCTCCTTGTTCTCTTCTATCAGGTCTAAAATGAATGTACAAAACCATTAAAGAGAGAAATGTGAAAGGGAAAGGACATGTAAACCCTGACATAATAGTAGAAAGTATGAAAATTAGAATTCATTCAATTGAATTGTGTACATTTACCATCCAATTATTATTTTTAAATATTACAGGCACAAATTGCAGGGTTGATTAGCTACATTTTACCAGTCAGGACTGTAACATGTTCAAAATTTTAGTAATATGATTGCAAAAATTATGAACCAGATACAACCCCAAATCAGAAAAAGTTGGCATGTTTTGTAAAATGCAGTAAAACCAATAATAGGCGATTTGTTAATTCTCTTTAACCTTTAATTAAAAAGTACTAAGAACAGATGTCCAATGTTTACACTGACCAACTTAAATGTATTTTATAAACAAACAAGTTTTGATGGCTGCAACACACACAAAAAGTTGGGACAAGAAGCATACTAAAAGTGAATATGAATATCCAAGTTAAACTGTTTTGAAACAGTCCACAATAAGCAGGTGAATTGTTAATAAGTGAGGGGATCGTGATTGGGTGTAAAGGGGGATCTCAGTCTTTGCCAGCAAAGATGGGTCATGGCTCATTAATTTGTGCCAAATTCCATGAGTGAATTGTCAGACAAATCAAAAATAGAAATTTCTAAAAGCAAAATTGCAAATAATTCAGGTTTTTCACCATCTACCATGAATAATATTGTGAAAAGATTCAGGGAATCCAGAGATATCTCAGTCTGTATCGGGAAAGGCAAGAAACCTCAGTTGAATGTGTGTGACCTTTGAGGCCTCAGATGGCATTGCATGAGAAACCGTCATATAGTGTTAAATATAGCCACATGGGCTTGGGAGTACTATGGAAAACCAGTGACACTTAACATAGTCAATCACTGCATGCAAGAAATGCAATCTCTGTTACACAAGAAGAAATCTATACATCAATTATATGCAGAAGCCAATGAGCGTCATCTCAGATCTCATCTCAGATGAGTCCATTATCAGAAAAATTTAGGACATTTTGTAAAGTGCAGTTAAATAAAAAATATGTGATTGTTCATTCTATTTAACCTTTATTTAAATAACTGAAGTACAAAAAAGATTTTCAATGTTTTCAATGATTAACTTAATTGTATTTTGTGAATATAAACAAATTTTGATTTTGATGGCTGCAACACAATCCAAAAATGTTTAGACAGAGGCATGTTTACCACTGTGTCACATCATCTTGATGGGCTATACATTTCAATAGGAGACAGATCTGTTGGCCAGTCAGTCACATCCACGTGTGTCAACGAAACCATGCTGTTGTAGCACATGCAGAATTAGGCCTGGCATTGTCTTCAGCTAATATCCATGGACTTCCCATGAAATATGTCATCTTGTAGGAAAATATGTATACAATCCCAGTATATGCCTTTATGTCAATGGTACTATTCACACATATGAGTCACCCATGCAATTTGCATTGATGCACCCCAATACCATGATAGACGTTTGCTTTTGCACTTGACGCTGATGAAAGTCTGGAAGGTTCTCTTTCGTCTTTAGGACTCTGATGTCCATTTTTCCCAAAAACAAGCTGAAATGTGGACTCCTCTGACCACAGCACACATTTCCACTGTCTTTTGGACAATCTAAGATGAGTTCAGGCTAGGGATGTTCATTTCGGTTATTTCCCCTAACCGACAACCAACGCTCGTTAACTGACTATTAACCGTTAACCGACAAGATTATTTTAAGTAAGAATTTAATTAAATTAGGAAGGATAAGTGTCTGTGACCCGTTAAAAATACTAACACTTGTTTTCCAGGGATTAATTTTACATGCACAAAAAGGAGCAAACAAAAGAACATGAAGATTCACATGGTCACACGCACCTGCAGATCTTCTACAAGCAGAGAAAAACATAATAAAGCTAGGCTATATAACGAATAAATAGGCCTTTATAAGAAATATATTTTACTTAAATAATAAATTAACAAATTTTATTGTGAATGTACACAAATAAAAGCAAACCTTTTACAGTTTCGATTATCTGTATGCCTAGAAGGAGTAGTTGTTTCCATTGTTAGAAAGAAAAAACTCAAGTGATTGCACTGGCGGCGCACGCACGCAAGCACACAGTTTAGCATTGCTAACTGACAATGCAGCCTGTTCATTATCATAATAATATACAGTAGTGCTGGGCGGTATGACCAAAAATTTATATCGCGGTATTTTTCAAAATTATACCGGTTTCTAGATAACTGACGGTATTTTTTGTTCATGCATGACTGGGTGTTAACCATATTTTCTACTGATTGAGAGAGGAAATACTGCAGTATATTGACTTAGAATGCCCTATTTTACTGTCATAATGAGTGAATATTGTCAAAAAATACCACACTAAATAGTGACTAAACACGACCCCTTTTAATACATGTTAACCAGGAGTCACTCATTTATAATCGCGGCATCGTCTCATAAAATCATCATGCATCTACACTAAAGAGTGGCTATGCGGTTGTTTTGGCTATATTACATTTTTGTCTCATGCAGCACACTGCCTGCG
>NW_015664195.1:67200-67973 GCF_001515625.1 Sinocyclocheilus rhinocerous | reverse complement strand
AACAGTGCAACAGTGAAAAGGGACCCCTTTCAAACAGTGTCGCGTTCCGAACGTTGTTTAAGTGACATACACCGGTATTGCGGTATTTTAAAAATTCATATCATAACAAAAATAAACACCGGTATTCGGTATGAACTGGTATACCGCCCAGCACTAATATACAATAAGTGAAACATATGGAAAAAACACACTGCTCAGTTTAAATACTTAGTAAAATCTGTGCACACATTTTGTTTTACGTGGACATTGGAACGCGAGTGAAGCAGGCCTACAAAACCAGGTTTACATAAATAATATTGTTAAGGAGATCTAACCAATCAGAGACCACTTTATTGGTGACGTTGGGAAAGGACGATAGGTGGCAAGCTAGAAACTTCCCGACCTCTCCTGTCAGCGAGCGGAGTAAGAGAATGAATGCGTGTTCCTGAGTTCCTAAACATTTGGCGGGATTCTGATCACATACTGCCTTCACGTGCTACCGGAATGATCGTAAATTAGACGTGAACGCCTCTCAAGTCGTATTTACTACTGGGAAATTCGGAAATAATTTTGATACCAGAGTTTCCGAATCGGGCGGGTCATAATCACTAAACATGGTGGAGGGGACAAACATTGCTGCTGTCAATGCTGTTCTCACAACAATTACATCCCTTTGTCTTGTCGCTAAAGTAGTGTATTTATAGGCTAGATATGAACGATACGTTAACGATTTATAAGCAGTGAAATAAGCATGTATTTGACCGAAATTCCAGAATTGTCAGCAAACTGCATGT
>NW_015664195.1:62274-64758 GCF_001515625.1 Sinocyclocheilus rhinocerous | reverse complement strand
AAGCATATTGTATGTTTTATAAGCAGTGAAATAAGCATGTATTTGACCGAAATTCCAGAATTGTCAGCAAACTGCATGTATAGCGCGGTGAATGTTTATAGTCAACCAATGGGATGCTACATTTTATTCTTTCCAACATTAAAGCACTTGAATACGACAAGCTCGTAATCACGACTTCGTAAGTGGGAAATAGGAAATTTCCTATAGCACGTGAAGGCAACATAAATCTTTGAAGTTTGCCTAATTTGTGTGCGTTCATGCATCAAGTCTATATAACGTTACTTATTTGTGATATTTAATATAGTTACCCTGCAATATATCAGCTTTATTTTACGGAAATTAGCGAGCTGTTTGTCTCCTTAGAGTTCTCCGAATTCACGCTGACGTAGTTACCATAAATATATTAGATTGTGCATATAAAGTTATTTGTTTTATTTGTTATGTATCATTGCTTTGGTGCAACATAACTCAGTTAATAGGTGTTTAGATATTGATTTTATCATATTCTCCGTAATCCCGTTCATATACGATGACGACTCAGCACTTTATAACAGAGAATTTGCAAATCACTGATATACATGCTAAACGTGCCATCTAAAGGGCAATTTAAGTATTGCAGTTAACTAAGAATTGTATTAAGATGTAAAATATCATGTATGTATGTATGTTGTAATTATATTATTGTAATATGTTATTTATTTGTTTATTTCAGACCACACACTTACAACAGTAAAGTCTGAATGTTCTGAATCCTGTGCTGTGTTTTTACTGACACCCTGGGGCGAGCACAATCTCCTGATCAGCACATATAGTTCAAACTTCCCTACAAATATTTTGCCATTCAAATAGCTACATCGCGAATACGGAAACATTTGAATTTGTGTCGAATGAGAGACCCAACGTTGGTTTCGGTTTAGTTTCAGCCTAAATTAATTTGTTTTGTCTTGTCATAACTATAGCTTCTTACATTTTTAATTCTTGTTCTTTTCTGCATAGCCTACTGTTGAATTTAAAAGATTTGCTGAGGAATGAGGGGAACTAAAATAGTCTAGCCTATATAATGTTTGTAAACATTTTGCATCAGCATTAGGCCTATTTCTGAATGATATAATAAAATGCGACTTATAAGCTATGCGACCTGTTTTTCTCTCTCTCAAAAATGCAATTTTAATATTATAGGTCTACGCATAGCGTATTTTAACCATGCAGCAAACGTTTTTAAATATTTTGATTAATAACTGAAAAAAAAAAGACTTTTTTAACCATTTAAATTATTGTATTAATTGGTCAAAATTCTTACTGTCGGTTAACGGTTAACCAGTTAAAATTAGGGGTGCTCCGATTAATCGGCTACCAATCACTATCGGCCGATAATCGCTTTGAGATGTTTGATCGGCGGTCTCTAAAAAGGCCGAATTAAAAAAAACGATCTCAAGCTGATGACGCGCCTGCTGTGCGAGGTTTGGCACGCCATGCAGCGTCACCATCTCAGGGTGCTTTCACACTAGCACTTTTGGTGCACACCCGGGTTCGATTGACGTCAGAGTTCGGTTCGTTTGGATGATGTGAACGCTGTCTTCCGAACTCCGTAACCGTACCCGAGTCCGCTTAAATAGGGTGGTCTGGGGTACGATTCATGTGAACTCCGGTAGGGTTCGCTGCTGATGTGAACGCAATCCTGACGACGCTGCTGTGAGAGGTTTGGCACGACATGCAGCGCCACCGTCTCAGTCTCTGTCCGGCGCGGGTGAAATAATTATAATGCTGAAGGTCAGGTACAATTCATATGTCTTCATTAAATAACTTATAAAGTAATTTGAAAACTTTCTGTGAAGAATTGTCACTTGCACAATTGAGGCAGTGTCGCATCGTCAATAAAGTTTATAAATTGCATTTCTTTTTAATTCTTGCAAGTGTTTATACCATTCAGCGCTCGCGCGCTCTCCTGGAGATTGTGCGCTCATGCACACTCGCAGCGCACGCACATAACGCCAGGTTCACATTTGTCCGTTTGCAGTGCGAATGCAGTGCGTATTTTTTCCGCGCTCATGTTAATGGAAAGCGTTCACACTGCACACAGCTGCGGCCCCGGCAGTACGATCCAGGAGCGGTGCGTCTGCAGCAGTGCAGAGATCGTTTCGGCACCGAGTCTATTTTTGCTGCTGAATTAAAGTAACAGCCCATTGTTTGCAGTAAATATGAACATGGATTGACACGAAAATGAAGTAATTACACCGTAAATGCATATTATTAAAGTCTACTGTGTTTCACAGTCAACACATATGGCTTTTTTGGTTGGCTAGGTTTAAAGGAAAAGAGCACTTTTAGATAAACAAGGCAATAATAGATGGCACTCGTGGAGGTAGGAAAACAAAGTTCTTTATGAACCGCAGGATTGCATTTAATAAAGATTTAAATGCAAAAGGAAAGGCAGTAGAGCTGACTATTTCTGTCAATGGTAAGTTTGTGATAACGTAAGAAAAG
>NW_015664195.1:55769-61429 GCF_001515625.1 Sinocyclocheilus rhinocerous | reverse complement strand
CAGGATTGCTTGTAATAAAGATTTAAATGCAAAATAAAAGACAGTAGAGCTGACTGTTTCTGTCAATGGTAAGTTTTAATTTAAAATGTTTGTGATACTGTAAGAAAAGTAGTTTACATTTTTTGCCACTTGCTTGAGCAACTTAATACATAAATCTAGAAGTAAATGAAAAAGTAAAAAGCATTGAATAATGTGATTTATTGCATTTAAACATGTCTATGAAAGATTGTATTACTGTACTATGTAAAAAAAGAATCACAATGCTGAAAAAGCATTTTAAGTAACAATGTTTGGATTTGAAATCAAAATAATGGATAAATTTTGTGTTTGTAGTAAACAGCCACGGATCAGGAGCAGACTACTGTGTGAAAGCACAATGAGAGTCAGTGCTGCTTCTGCACCGCTTACGTACCACATGGACTGCATACGGAGTATGTGTGAACCTCACATACAGCTCACGAAATCAGGCTTGTGCTGTGTGTAAGCTATTGTGTCACAGTTGCACGATTGTCAAAACAAAAATGCAGTGCATGATCAAACATTTAGTTGATATAAATATATATTTTTGAAAAATGTCTAAAAAACTCCCCCCTCCACAAAAATCCCCTCTCACAAGAGTCACCTAAGAGGGGAATTCATTTTCAAAAATGAAATTCAGGCCCTGAATAAATGTCTAAAAATCTTGATTGGATCATCACTATAAATAATTCTACATGATAAAAAGAAGGCTTTAAAAAGATCGGTATCGGTGATCGTATCGGCAGATACTGATTTCTGTGATCGACAATCGGTGAACGGCCTCAAAAATCCTGATCAGAGCACCCCCAGTTAAAATGAGCATCCCTAGCTCAGGCCCAGTGAATTCTTGGCGTCCCTGCATAGAAGTGATGTATAGATTTCTTCTTGTGTAGCAGAGATTGCACTTCTTGCATGCAGCGGTAGAGTATGTTAAGTGACACTGGTTTTCCACATTACTCCTGAGCCCATGTAGCTATAACTAACAAAGCAGCATGACAGTTTCTCATGCAATGCCTATGTTAGCTCAAAGGTCAGGCACATTCAACTGAGGTGTCCTGCTTGACCTACACATAGGCCTAAAAAGATTTCTCTGGGAGTTCTCTTTCCCTGAATCTTTTCACAATATTATTCATGGTAGATGGTGAAAGATCTAAATTTTGCACTCAGAGGTTGTCTGGCAATTCTTTCATAAAATTTGGACCATGACCCATTTGTGCTGGCAAACACTGAGATGCCCCTTTTACATCCAATCACAATACCCTCACCTATTACCAATTCAGCTGGTTATTATGAACTGTTTCAAAACAGCTGAACTTGGATATTTTATAATCAGTTTTTTTTTTTTTAGGTTTAAATTTTTTTTTTTATTATTAATGATTTGTTGGAATTGGACAAAAAATAACTGCGATACACCCATTTGAAGTAGATACAGTCATGGCCAAAAGTTTTGGCAGTGACATAAATTTTGTGTTTTGCAAAGTTTGCTGCTTCAGTATTTGTAGATTATTTTTCCACATGTCTCTATGGCGCCTTTTGAGGACTGACCACAGGTTCTCTATGGGATTGAGATCCGGGGAGTTGCCACGGATCCAAAATTTCATTGTAATGATCTTTGACCACTTCTTTATCACTCTTGCGTTTTTCTTGGAGAGAAGTGGCTTCTTTGCTGCCCTTCTTGACACCAGGCCGTTGCCCAAAAGTCTTTGCCTCACTGTGCGTGCAGATGCTCTCACATCAACCTGCTGCCTTTCTTGAGCAAGCTCTGCACTGGTGGTGACACGATTTATTTTTTTTGTGGCCAATGAAGCTTTTAGCAATTATTTAAAATGCATCTGATCACTTTACACAATAATCTAGAAACAATGTGAATGAACACCACAACAGCTGAAGCGGCAAACTTTGCAAAACACAAAATTGATGTCACTGCCAAAACTTTTGGCCATGACTGTAGAGTCAGCAAAGTCAGTTTTGAGAAAAATCGAGTTGAAGTTTTCTGAAGGTTCCAAAGCAAAATATGTATTTGTTGTATTATAAATTGTATATCTAGCAAATGTTATCTCAAATGTCAGCATTACCTAACTTTTGTGATGTTATTTTAAAACTGTTGAAGATATTACTGGCTCATTTTATTATTTTATTTTTATTTATTTATTTTTTAACAGTATTTCTTTTCATTTAGGAGGGATGAGTTTTGATGGCGTTAGTGACATGCTCTGATTAAAAAAACAAAAAACAAAAACAGAATGCCTTTAACCACAGGCACATGTACGCCTCAATCCATCATATTCATCCATGCTGAATCTGCTGAATAGCTCAGCCTCAACTCAATGTAATCAACAAAACAATGTACCATTGTAACTTGTAAATTCACGTCTTTTCTGTACTGCAGCTTTAGATGTTATTTCACAGCTTTATGATTTTTCTAACTGCAACCACTGAATCTGATGAACTGCTTTAAGTTTTATAACCTTAGTGAAGAAGCAAGAATATACACCAACCTATTTTTTCTTCAGTGTCTTCCTGTTTTATTCTGCAGGGTTCTGGATCAGTCATGTTTTCGACTTTCTTTAATAAAGTCTGTCTTCACTTGTAGGCCGATGAAAATATTCCAGCATTTACTGGTGAATCGCTGTGGGAGGAGCTTCACTAAAGGTGAATTGCTGTGTGGTTGGAGAAGCAGATCTGCTAAAATCAAAAACATATCAGTGATCAATATGGATGCTTAATTCACACACTTCAAGTATGTCTTTTGTGTTTTTCTATCTAACTATTGAAATTTAATGTTAGGCTATTTAGTTTGTTTTAAAACAAATTTACATCTTTTAAGTATTTATCTTTTGTCTGTGGAATAATCTTAACATTATTATTTTTGACATGAAGAGGCTTTTGTGACACTCCCTTTTAATAAGTCTTATCAGGGAGTTCAGCTCTGTTTCATTAACCACAGCTAAATAACTACCACACAGCAGCATATGTCCATATGAAAGTACATAGTTCAATTTACAACTACAGTCAAAAAAAAAAGATAATCAACTTGTTTTTTCTTTCTTTCTAGGGACAGAAACTGCTCTTTCTTTAAAATGAAAGAGCACAACAAAGCAATATTTTAAAAAAAACAAAGCAATAATTTCAAAACATTCTTGGAAACATTTGAGATAATGTAAATCCACAAGTCTACAAAATATATAACACTGTTTTAGTGATTTTAGGATATTTTAATCGAAAAATCTTACATATTGTGCCTTTAAGTGGCAGTTTACAGGTGATCTGAAGACATCAGCATAAGGGGAAAATATTGCCTTGAAATAACAGAGACAATCCTAAATCAAGCCTTGCATGATCATCTGAAGAAGTGACTGTATTGTAAGTGTTTGCGGTAGAGACAGATTATTTGAGTCAGGATAAATTATGTCAGAAGAGAAGAAAAGCACTGCTGCTGTCCCGCAGCACTGCTGGATATCGTTCCTACATTGACTCTTGACATAATCGCGTCAAAACATCGAAACGACGATTCACACCAACCTAGAAAAACTATAAAATCCGCTCAGGTCTCAGTGATTTTCACATTAGCTTCTTCCTTACATTGCCGCTAAGTTAATGTTTATTTCAGTCACCAGTAAAGACACTCAAATCACGGCAATGAGACCAATACAGAAGCGAAATGTTACTTAAATTCTTTTATAAATCAGTGAATATTCAAAACACCGTGGACTCACTTCACTGAGGGGCCGATTCCACGGAACTGTCTGCAACTAAAAGCGGAAAACTGCGTTTTGCCTGTTCGACAACCGCGGTAGGCGTTTTGGGGGCCTAAAAAAAGGCAAGCTTTTGAAAACGGGTTTCAGAGCGCAAGTAAAAGGTACCGTTATCATTTCCTTGAAAATAACAAAAACGTGAATTTTGTAAACAATAACGTCTTCTTCTTCTTCTTTGGTGTTTTACGGCAGCTGGCATCCATAATGTTGCATTACTGCCACCTACTGTTTTCACTTGACCTTAGTACTCATGAATTATATTCGTCCATCTAGTCCAGTCCTCCTTGAGATATTAAACACAAATGTGACCCTGGACCACAAAACCAGTCATAAGGGTAAATTTTTTTAAAATTGAGATTTATACATTATCTGAAAGCTGGAATAAGCTTTCCACCGACGTATGGTTTGTTAGGATAGGACAATATTTGGCCGAGATACAACTATTTGAAAATCTGAAATCTGAGGGTGCAAAAAAATCTAAATATTGATAAAATCGCCTTTAAAGTTAGTTAGTTTTAAAGTTTAAAACTTAAGTTTTGATATATTTACGGTAGGACATTTACAAAATATCTTCATGGAACATGATCTTTACTTAATATCCTAATGATTTTTGGCATAAAAGAAAAATCAATAATTTTGACCCGTACAATGTATTGTTGGTTATTGCTACAAATATACCCGTGCTACTTATGACTGGTTTCGTGATCCAGGGTCACAAAATGTCCTTCCTTCTTCGCCACTTACACATTCCACTATACTTTTTAGATTATACCATATCTCCCATAGCTGACCCTTCAACTCTTGCCTTTCTTGTACAAATTTCTCGCATGATATAGGCTAAAGATGTGTTTAATTGTTTCTTCCTCCTGGCATTCATCACGTAATCCTGTTGGATGTTTTCCTAGCACATGAAGAATCTTGTTTAGCTTGCAATCTACAATTCTCAACCTACTTATTATGACTTATTCTCTCCTTTTATTTCCCTTCTTACTTTCCATACCTAGCCTACGTTATTTTGGATCGAATACAAGTGCCTTCCTTTAATTTCATGATCCCACTGTTGTTGCCATTTTTCCATTATATTTTTCCACACTAAACTCTTTCCTTCTGACTTTGACAATTTAATTGATAATTTAATTTGATAATGTTGACATCAACATGCTCTTTTTTGTTGCATCTTTTGCCAGTCTATCTACTTTCTCATTCCCCTGGATGCCCACATGTGCAGTTTGTAAATAAAATCTTATAAAGTAATTCCTGATGATTTCTATTTATACCAGCCTTTATACTCATAAGGGCAGAGCCAGAATCATTACAAAACTTTGTCACATGTGGTTTGTTCAATCCATTCTACTGCAATTAACCCTTAAATGCATACCTCTGGTCTTTAGTGACCCGGGACAGCATTCACTACCCTCTCCCGCCTTCATTTTTTAAAGTTAGACATCAACTTTCTTAGTATTTCTCAATCTATTCATTATAAGCAACATAACAAGGAAAAAAAAATAAAAGAATGTCTGTTTTTTTGATAAGGTGTCACTGTTTGGTAGACAATGATGACGTGAGGTTTCACTCATAATTACCACAGGCATAAAACAAAAGAATATCATCAGCAAAAATTGAACTGGTATGAATGGCTTTACTGCAGAGCAGTTACTGTACACAATGAAATATAAGTGTCACTGTCATTTGATGGTGGATGTGATGAATAAGCTGCCAGTGATCAAAATACTGATTTTGAAGTCATTGAAAACGATAGTTTTGAGAATATGGCACTTGACCTACTTGACCTTAGTACTCATGAATTATATTCGTCCATCTAGTCCAGTCCTCCTTGAGATATATGTGACCCTTGTGACCCTGGACCACAAAACCAGTCATAAGGGC
>NW_015664195.1:32802-55514 GCF_001515625.1 Sinocyclocheilus rhinocerous | reverse complement strand
TACAATGTATTGTTGGTTATTGCTACAAATATACCCGTGCTACTTATGACTGGTTTCGTGATCCAGGGTCACAAAATGTCCTTCCTTCTTCGCCACTTACACATTCCACTATACTTTTTAGATTATACCATATCTCCCATAGCTGACCCTTCAACTCTTGCCTTTCTTGTACAAATTTCTCGCATGATATAGGCTAAAGATGTGTTTAATTGTTTCTTCCTCCTGGCATTCATCACGTAATCCTGTTGGATGTTTTCCTAGCACATGAAGAATCTTGTTTAGCTTGCAATCTACAATTCTCAACCTACTTATTATGACTTATTCTCTCCTTTTATTTCCCTTCTTACTTTCCATACCTAGCCTACGTTATTTTGGATCGAATACAAGTGTCTTCCTTTAATTTCATGATCCCACTGTTGTTGCCATTTTTCCATTATATTTTTCCACACTAAACTCTTTCCTTCTGACTTTGACAATTTAATTGATAATTTAATTTGATAATGTTGACATCAACATGCTCTTTTTTGTTGCATCTTTTGCCAATTCTACTTTCTCATTCCCCTGGATGCCCACATGTGTAGTTTGTAAATAAAATCTTATAATGTCAATGTCAATGTCAGTTTTATTTCTATAGCACAACTAAACACAACAACAGTTAACCAGTGTGCTTTACACCAATACAAGAGACAAAAATATATATATATCAATATATAATTAAGAAAATCATAAAAGCAAAAACACACAGTGCAATACATTTCATTACTGACCATATGCCAGTTCAAAAAATCGTACAGGCAGCCAGTGCAAAGTGTGTAGCACTGGAGTAATGTGGTCCCGTTTTTTAGTACATGTCAGAAGTCTTGCCGCCGCATTTTGTACCATCTGTAACCGGGATAAAGCTGATTGGCTAATCCCGTAGTACAGTGAATTACAATAGTCTAGCCTCGATGTTAAAAATGCATGAATTCTTTTTTCAAAGTTATTAAAAGATAATATAGGTTTTACTTGAGCTAAAAGACGAAGCTGGAAAAAGCAGGATTTGACCACTGAGTTTATTTGCTTGTCAAATTTTAAACCATCATTGAACACAAAACCCAAGTTCTTTACCCAAGGCTTTGCCGGAAGTGTTGAATTACCTAGGGTTATTTGACTAGGAGAATCAGATGAGCCAAAAACTATGATTTCAGTTTTATTCTCATTAATGGCCCGCTATTTCTTGAATATGGGAGAGAGAAATAGGTTCAAATTGCTGAAACTCCGCCTTACAAGTCGTAAAGATAGAAGGATCAAAAGAGGGACAAGATATCCCCAATCTAATGTCACTGATCTTATTCACAAAAAATTTAAGAAAATCATCACACAGGGTCTTTGATACAGCAGGATTATAAAGTAATTCCTGATGATTTCTATTTACACCAGACTTTATACTCATTAGGGCAGAGCCAGAATCACTACAAAACTTTGTCACATGTGGTTTGTTCAATCCATTCTACTGCAATTAACCCTTAAATGCATACCTCTGGTCTTTAGTGACCCGGGACAGCATTCACTACCCTCTCTTCCTCCTTCATGTTTTTAAAGTTAGACATCAACTTTCTTAGTAGGCCTATTCCTCAATCTATCCATTATAAACAATAGCTGTAACAAGAAAAAAAAATATATATATATAAAAGAATGCCTGTTTTGCACATAAAGTGTCCATTATTGTGACCAAAGTAATATTACAGTGACAAAACCCTCGTTATTTTTCATATTTCATATCATTCTGCTTGATGTTGTCCATGTAAGGATATAGTAAATTTGAAAAAATGCTAGGTGTTTGAAGCATGTTACTGTATGCTGATAGTACAGTGTGACCCCTTGTATTAGTCGTTAAATCTCAAATATGTAGAATTGATAAACAAATACAAAATAAAAACAAAATAAAATAAAACACTTGGCAGCAAATATGATAATTTTATTTGTTTAGTTTAATGTCGTGACCATGAACCAACATTAGAGAACCATGAACATATATAGCTAACATTAAACATATATAGCATATATAACATATATAGCTAAAATTAAACTAGAAACTGCTTTGTGAAGACTATGGAAGCTTGTTTCTGCCACTGAATAAAAAAAATGAATTAAAATAAAAAAGGTAAAGGTAAAAAGGCAACTTTTCATCTCACAATTCAGATTTTTTTTTCTCAGATTTGTTACTTTATATCTCACAATTCTAAACTTATGACAAAATTGTGTAAGTTTTTTTGTGAATTGTGTCAAAAATTGTTTATATCTTGCAATTCTGAGGAAAAAAGAGTTGTGTGATAAAAAACGAATAAATCTGAGAAAAAGTCAGAATTGCAAGTTTATCTTTGAATTCTGACTTCATAAGATGCTACCATGACTTTCTCGCAATTGCAAGTATATATCTTGTAATTAGGACTTTATAACTCATAATTTTGAGTTTATATGTTGCAAATAACTCTCAAATGTGAGTCTATATCTCACAAATCTGACTTTTTTTTCTCACAGAATTTGTCGCAATTACCTTTTACATTTTTTTCTTAGTCCATGGCGGAAACAAGATTCCATATAAGTCTAAAATGATTTGATACTCTCTTTCCAATTTTTCTATAAGTGCAGGATACTTATTTCTATCGCAGCAGTGTTTCAGTCTGCGATAGAAATAAGTTGTTAAGCTGCTAAGTTGTGTCTGCTCATTTGTGTGCATCTCTTGTCACAGTGTTATAATGTTTTTCTCCAATGTGAACTCTCTTGTGTTTTTTCAGTTCAGAATCTGTAAAAAAAAAGTCTTTCCACAATCATACGATCTTTCACACCACTGTGTCTTTTCTGATGCTGTTTTGAGGCAACATGCTGACTAAAACATTTTCCACACATAGCACACACATGAGGCTTCTCCTTTGTATGAACTTTCAGATGGTTCTTCAGGGATACTCGCCAAATAACGTTTTTACCGCATTGATCACAGTTAAATGATCTCTCTCCAGAATGAGAATGCACATGTAATTTAAGAGCAAATGCCTGTTTGAAACTCTTCCCACACTGATCACATGTGTGCGGCTTCTCTCCAGTGTGGGTTTTCACGTGTTTCTTAAGGTGTCCTTTCCATGTGAAACTCTTGAAAGATTTTTCTTGGGTTCTGACATGTTTTTCTTCTGCTTCACTCAGTTCTTCACTCTCCTCGTTCTCTTCCATCAAGTCTAAAATGAAAGTAAAAAGCTTCTGCATTAACATTGTTCTGTTATGATATAATCAGAATTTCTTCAAATTCAAAATGAAGTGACATCATTTGGACCATTTCTACATTTGGTGGGAAGTAGGCCTGAGTGTGATAACTGGACCAGTGTGGTGGCAGGATACCAGTGGCATTGGTATGCGGGGGGAAAAAAGTGGATATTGGGTCACGACTCAAGAGTTAAGTACAAAGCTATGTTTTGAAGGATCCTTGATAGCAACATTGGTGTTTAATTTTTTTAAATTTTACATATGTGTTTTAATTTTATATGCATAGACAGCAATATAATTGCCATGTTCAAGGACCAGAAAGGTAGTAAGGACATTGTTAAAATAGTCCATGTGACATCAGTGGTTCAACTGTAATTAATTTTGTTGAATAATTCGTCATAATTTTAGTCAATGACATTTTGTTATGAAAACAGTTCTGAATGACAAAAAATACGATGAAAATCGTATTTCCGTCAATGAATAAAAACGAGATGAAAAAACATTGTTCTGTTATGATATAATCAGAATTTCTTCAAATTCAAAATGAAGTGACATCATTTGGACCATTTCTACATTTGGTGGGAAGTAGGCCTGAGTGTGATAACTGGACCAGTGTGGTGGCAGGATACCAGTGGCATTGGTATGCGGGGGGAAAAAAGTGGATATTGGGTCACGACTCAAGAGTTAAGTACAAAGCTATGTTTTGAAGGATCCTTGATAGCAACATTGGTGTTTAATTTTTTTAATTTTTACATATGTTTTAATTTTATATGCATAGACAGCAATATAATTGCCATGTTCAAGGCCCAGAAAGGTAGTAAGGACATTGTTAAAATAGTCCATGTGACATCAGTGGTTCAACTGTAATTAATTTAGTTGAATAATTTGTCATAATTTTAGTCAATGACATTTTGTTATGAAAACAGTTCTGAATGACAAAAAATACTACTGTTATTTTCGTCAATGAATAAAAACAAGATGAAAATGTCACAGAGGGATGATTTGGGAAGAGACTAAAACCAAATGGCATTTTAGTCAAAAGACTGTAACTAAAGCTAAATCAAAATTTGCTGTCAAAATTAACACTGCTTCCATAACATTCCTGATTTATAACCATCGGCCAAAATCACCAGAAATATCCAATATATATATATATATATATATATATGTTTCTTGGGGCAAGGAAAGGATGTCCTTGGGAAGGGTTAGATAAAGACCTTTTTTCAATCATAATAATAATAATGTATAAGAAAGTAAAAATTGTGAACCAGATATAAAACTAATGCAAAATAAAACATCTCAGATAATATTTTGTTTGACCTCCTGATGTTGACAATCAGTAGTTTCTCAGCATGTCATTTATTTGCTACTTTAACCATGTTATTTCACAGCTCTTTAGGCTTTTCTATATACAACCACTATGTTAATGTTCTTCAGCATCATTAATGACAAATCAATAATAAACACCAACCTCTTTGTTCTTCAGTATCTTTAGGTTCCTTTCTGCAGGGTTCTGGATCACTCATGTTCTCAATGTTCTTCCATAAACTCTTTCTTCTTCACTTGCAGGCTGATGGGAATATTCCAGCATTTATTGGTGAACTGCTGTGGGAGGAGCTTCAGCTGAACTGATTACTGAATTTGCTTTTATTTTTTACCACATCTAGAAGCATCCAAATATAATGTAGGAATGAAAAAAGAAGAATGAAAAAATGTAGAAATACATGTACAGATTTAAAAGCAACAAATAACAATCCAATTGATTTTATTTATTTAACTTGCTGTTTACTTGAGGGTTGGTTGTGTGTGTGTGTGTGTGTGTGTGTGTGTGTGCTGTTTTTCATATGAAACATAATACGGAGCCCATGGTAAGTCTTTTGAGTTCTTTACCAGTGTATTGTGTGTGTGTGTGTGTGTGTGTGTGTGTGTGTGCTGTTTTTAATATGAAACATAATACGGAGCCCATGGTAAGTCTTTTGAGTTCTTTACCAGTGAATGTAAAGTTTCTTGGGGTAACGCAAATGTTTTGTGAGCGAAAGCAAAGTTTCTTGGAGGAGAGCAAAACATTTGCTGGAGAACGCAAAAGCATTTACAAATGCCAAAAAAAAACAAAAAAAAACTCTCATGTCAGGAAGTTCCAGATGATAAAACTCACCTGGTCAGAATGACAAAGCTGAGATGCCTGCTGAACATCTAACAATCTCAAATGCAGCTCTCCATTTCATACAGTTCAAAACCAATGACCTCATTCACAGGTATTCCCCTTCCTTTTCTTTTTTGGCTCATCCCCAATCTCTTGACACAATTATTTCATTATCTTGTTTACGTTTAAATGGTGGCACACTTACAATTTGTTTAAGATTATTATTTCCGTGTGACAAATATGCAAAAAATGTAAAAAACAGGAAGGGGGCAAAATCTTTTCATGGCACTGTATATATATATGTATATGTGTGTGTGTGTGTGTGTGTAATATATATATCATGCAGTTATGTTGTTGTTTAATGCAGTGTTGCTCAAATAAAAATTATTTTGTCATGACAGAGAGTTTCTAAAATGAATCTTTCATAGTTTACTGAATGTTTCAGTGCAAACAAGTTTGTCATATTCTAAAGATGCCATTATGTATCATGCATAGTAGTAATTTGACTGATATATAAATGAGCTTGACCCTGCATTATTTCACCTGTAAAATACAATTTTAGGTTTGTTTTAGGCTTGTATTTGCTCATCTACTGCTGAACATCTAACAATCTCAAATGCAGCTCTCCATTTCATACAGTTCAAAACCAATGACCTCATTCACAGGTATTCCCCTTCCTTTTCTTTTTTGGCTCATCCCCAATCTCTTGACACAATTATTTCATTATCTTGTTTACGTTTAAATGGTGGCACACTTACAATTTGTTTAAGATTATTATTTCCCTTTATTAGATTATATTTCAAAGGCGTTTATAGAAAATAACAGTTTAAAAGAAAAAGTGTAATATCCTTGTATAATGGAGAGACTGGTACATGTTCAATGATTAACTAAACAATGAGCTCACATATAATCACAGCTGTCTGTTAAAGAGAGTATGCGAAAGTCCCTGTGTGGATCCGTGCACACTCTTGCCCGCTACCTCTGAGCTTTTGGAAACACACCTTGGGAACCTTTGCAAATTATTTGTTTCGAACAAGATCTCTCAAACAGTATCCATCTGCAGAACCTCAGTAGCGATGGGTCGATCGTGAACGATTCATTCATTTGGATCAAATCGTGAACGAGTTCATATTTTGTTTTGACTGCATGCACAACATCCTGTAGGTTCTGTACAGAAAACTGAAATGATTAGTTCACCTCTCAAGTCACATATATATACAGTGCTGTGAAAATGTTTTGCCCCCTTCGTGTTTTTTTATTTTTTTGCATATTTTTCACACTTGAATGATTTACATCAAACCAATTTGAATATTACACAAAGATAACCCGAGTAAATACAAATGCAATTTTGAAATAATGATTTCATTTATTAAGGGAAAAAAGTTTACCTGGCCCTACGTGAAAAAGTAATTGCCCCCTAATTCTAATTACTAATTATGTCACCCTTTGCAGCAACAACTGCAATCAAGTGTTTGCGATTTCAGTGCAAACAAGTTTGTCATATTCTAAAGATGCCATTATGTATCATGCATAGTAGTAATTTGACTGATATATAAATGAGCTTGACCCTGCATTATTTCACCTGTAAAATACAATTTTAGGTTTGTTTTAGGCTTGTATTTGCTCATCTAGTAGGTAATGTGGCGAGTTGGTGTTACAGACACCAGAGGGAGCCACAAAATAGCTAATTTCAAGCGTGGACAGAGTAGATTTATCAATTCAAATCAATAGTTTGATAATGATAGTTTCTTTGCAAGTCTTTGTCTCCTAATGTTCGTTGATGCTGTAATGAGGCGACAGGGACGAGAGACGTGCGGATCCATTTGCAAAGTTTTTATTCAAAGGTGTGGTCAGAAACAGGCGAGGGTCAGATAATGGCAACAGGTATATTGAGGGCAAGACACAAGAATAGTCCAGCAAACGGGCGTGGTCGATCTCCGGGGAACAATGTCCAAACAGGGTAATCCAAATTATGCAAGGTGTATTTTGACAACAAACCAACGATGTCACACAGATGATTTTCAATGGAGATCGAAACTAATGTTTGGAAGATGCATAATCATATAATCATGCCAATCATTATAAATATTAAATTAAATTCAAGTTTATTTGTATAGCAAATCGTTGCAAAGCAACTTTACAGAAAATTACGTTTCTACAATATTTAGTAGTAGCTTATCAGTGGTGACTGTCAGTTAATGTACATATGGCAGAAATGTACGGAAAAATCAATTAAAGACGTACAATTCAAATCGATAGTTTGATAATGATAGTTTCTTTGCAAGTCTTTGTCTCCTAATGTTCTTTGATGCTGTAATGAGGCGACAGGGACGAGAGACGTGCGGATCCATTTGCAAAGTTTTTATTCAAAGGTGTGGTCAGAAACAGGCGAGGGTCAGATAATGGCAACAGGTATATTGAGGGCAAGACACAAGAATAGTCCAGCGCTGATAAACATTTAATTCTACAAACCTCACAAACGTTGCTGAATAAAGCTGTTAAATCTTCTTTGCTCCGTTCATGCGATTTGGATGCTGACATTTCAAACTATTCAGTTTGTCATATTCATGTGGTGACTGTCAGTTAATGTACATATGGCAGAAATGTTCGGAAAAATCAATTAAAGACGTAATCAAACAGACGATGAACACTATTAACAGCAATTATTATATGATGCAATCAAACTTATAGCAAAATGTGGTAGTTCTGTATGTTGTTTCAGGGTTGGCATCATCTGAGGTCCTCTGAGGGGTTGGCATCATCTCTTCTCAGGTGTTCTGGATCCAGACTGAAGCTTGTGCAAAAACAGAGAAAAAGAGACATAATTAGTGTAGCTGCTGTTCCAACCAAGCACAACTGATTTGTTTAAATAGCTGCTTATCTGCTGCTTATCTCACCTCGTAAGCTATATTTTATGACTAGCCTAATTCATTTAATTAGTCCAGGTGGGAATTTGAAGCTTGAGTTAAAAAGGCTATTTCCCCTTATTTTACTGAAGATACTGATGATATTAACTTGTAGACTCATATAAAATTAAGAACAGTGGGATTCTATTTTCTATTGATTAAAATCAACTTAATAAGTTAAAGTTACATTTTGTCCATTCAAATATATCACCCATTTAAAATGGCAATGTGAAGATGTGAATTATGTAAATTAAGCTTTTCTGCCCTCTGTGGTCCATATGACAGTATGCTTTTTTATGACAGTAGTTTTACCAGTTTGTATTAGAGAGAGTGAGTGGTTGGGATGCTTACTGTACTTTTTATATTTTGTATATTGTAAAGAATGTGTTATGACTAAATAATAATAAATCATAAATAAAAAAATAAACAATAATAAAACAATAAATAATATGTGAATAAACAACATCTCATTGCGAATGAAATATTCAAACAGGTCACAGATATTTTCCCTCTATACCTTCACTTTTATTTTCCCTCCTGACTGCAACGCACAGAGCCAATCTTATGAAATTTAGACTGTAGGAGCCTCGTCTGTCCCTCACAGATTTGTTTTAAATTTGTTTAAATTTAAATTTGGTTTTCTCCCTTAACAAGGACTGTAATACTTCCCTGGGCGCCTATCTGACATTAGCACGAAGAGTACTTTGCTCTCTTGTGCATGATGCTTATTTGAACTGTAATTTTAGATGTTCTGGGAAATACCCTGCCCCCACAGACCATCTGTTTGTACTGTACACAAACAGCAGGTGGGCCATTGTATTGTATTGTGTTTTATTTTATTTTTAAGAAATGAAAAAGGAAAAAGAGATGCCAATTGGAGTTTGAAGAAAATGTGAATAATAAAATGCCACTTCTAAGACATTTATAATTAATTTATTTTTTACTCATTTTGATTTCAGAGTTTAAGCTTTAGTGCAAGATCTAAAAGTGTGTAAAATATAAGAAATTTATCTTTTACATTTAAAACCAACATTTCCCCCTTGATTTTATGTCATTGGTGTCAGCAGTGTTAAAGTTGAGCTGAAGTTGTGAAATGTACATTTATGATTCAATTATGTGATGCCATTATGTTTTTTTTTGGTTTTGTTTTTTGATTGATTGATGTGACATGACTTGACCAGAGTTGTTAAAAGAGTTAGTTTCAGCGGATGTGGGGTGTAAACAAGTGATAGGGGCGATGCAAACAGTCTCACAACCCACAGACATGGGTTTTCCATTCTCATAAAGAAAAGCAATGCTTATTCACATTCACTAAGAATAAGGTATCATATCATTTAGATGCCTTTGTTATTTTATATACAAATATAACTCAGAAAGTACCTAAGCTTTATTATTTAAAAATTATAGACCTAAGAATGAGTATACAGGCAGAAGACAAAAATACAAATATACAGAGATGGTAGTGAGAAAGACTTTCAGCTATAACTAACATCACTGTTGATGTGTCAGACTATATTAAAACTTCAGCATGACATGAGGGAAACTTGTTATTCCGGATCATGGAGTGTGTTGTCATGTTTCATCAGAACCAGACTGTCATGGCCTATAGATGGACTGAGTTTTATGATGCTTTATCAAAGTGTGTGTCAGAAGATTTATATGCAGTAAACCCTCAGCTTCACGGTAAAAATGCTGCATCAAAATTAGACACTGCACTATTTACTGTAAACAGTTAAGAATTTATAGTGATGACAAAATAATAATAGGCCAATTAATAGGGAGTAATAGGCCTTCTAATTTATATTGAGTTTCTTCCAACACACAAACGTACATGCAAATGAAGTTCATAGTAGATATTATGCAAAGCTTTGAAAATGCAAATCATCTCATATCTTTTATGGAAAGTACCATTTGGAAAGTTGGACAGTTTTCATTGCATTTATGTAATGCGTTGCATTTGTGCAATTCTGCGCAGAACCTGAGTTCTGAGTTCTTGTTTTGTTTTGTTTTGGAAAGCACATGAGGTTATTCATGCACTGTGACACACTTTCCAGCTCCGTTTATGAGCAAAAGCAAGATGCATTGTGGTCTATGAAGGCTACTGGCTGAAGTCTATTGATTGCATGTGGTAGGTGTGTTGCAAGCGTTTACGTGTGGGTGGGTGGGTTGGTGGTTTAGGTGAAGGGCATCTTGTCCCTTAACTTCACCTTACAGCAAACTAACGTTTCAAGTTCATCATCTGAGGCCAAATCAGTTTTGTAGGTCATGATGTTCATCCTTCGTGCAGAATTAACTAAAATGGTTTCATTTTGTTCAAACCCTCATTAAAGCGCCAAATACCAGTTACAGTGCACAGAAAATCTTCATACCCCTTCATTTGTTCACATCTTGTTATGTTGTGTTATTATGTTAAACAGCTTTAAATTACTTTTTTTTCCACATAAATCTGCACTCCACTCACCAAAATGACAGTTTACACAGATTTATCACAACTTTGCAATTTTATTAAAAAGGAAACACTGAAAAAATGACATTGCACAAGTCTTCATACTTGTTGCTTTGACACTTGAAATTTAGATCAGGAGCATTCCAGTTTCACTGGATCATCTTTGAGATGTTTCTATACTCTGACTGGAGTTAACCTGTGGCAAATTCAGTTGATTGGACATGATTTGGAAAGGCACACACACACCTGTCTATATAACGTTTAACAGCTGAAATGGATGTCAGAGCAAAAACTAAGCCATGAGGTCAAAGGAATGGCCTCCAGAGCTGAGAGACAGGATTGTGTTGAGACAGATATGGGGAAGACTACAAAAAAATTCTGCTGTGTTGAAGGTTCACAGGAGCATTTGGCCTCCATAATCCTTAATGGATGAAGTTTGAAACAATCAGGACTCTTCCTAGATCTAGCCTCCTGGTCTTGATTTGAGAGGTGATCAAGACACTAATGGTCACTCTGGTTGAGCTCCATGATCTTATATCGAGATGGGAAAAACTTACAAAAGGACAAACATCACTGCAACACTCCACCAGTCTGGGCTTGATGGCAAAGTGACCAAACTCAAGCTTCTCCTCAGTAAAGATACATGAAACCCTGATTGGAATTTACAAAAATACACCTAAATAACTCTCAGACTATGAAAAAAAAAAGATTCTCCGGTCTGATGAACCTCAATTCCTTATTCATGTCTGAGGGAAACCAAGCACCGCTTGTCACCTGCATAATACCATCCCAACGGTGAAGAATGGTGGCGGCAGCATCATGCAGTGGGGGTGTTTTTCAGCGACAGGGACTGGGGAAGTGAACAGAGAAGACTGTAGCTAAATACAGAGATTTCCTTAATGAAAACCTGGTTCAGAGCGCTCAGAACCTCAGACCGGGCTGAAAGTTCACCTTCCAACATGACAATCACCCTACACACACAGCCAAGACAATGCAGTAGTGGCTTAAGGACGACTCTATGAACGTCCTCGAGTGGCCTGGCCAGAGCTGGGACTTGGAGCCAATCAGACATCTTTGGAGAAACCTATAAATAGCTGTCCACGGATGGTCCCCAGCCAACCTGACAGAGCTTGAGATGATCTAAAGAGAAGAATGGCAACAAAAAAAAAACAAATGCAGATGTGCAAAGCTTGTTGCATCATACTCCAAAACACCTGAGGCTGTAGTTGTTGCCAAAGTGCTTCAACTAAGTTTTGAGTTAAGGGTATGAAGACTTGTGCAATGTCATTTTTTCAGTGTTGCCTTTTTAATAAATTTGCAAAGTTGTGATAAATCCGGCGTTTGCTTTGTCATTATGGTAGGTGGGGTGTAGATTTATGTTGGGAAAAAAGTTATTTAAAGCTGTTTAACCTAATAACGCAACATAACAAAATGTGAAAAAAATGAAGGGGTATGAAGACTTTCTATAGGCACTGTAAATTCACTTACATTAACCGGAAACAAGAAATGCAACAAATGGAATTTTTATAAACAAAAGCTCTACAAAAGCTTAAGGAAATTTATATCTATATTTTTCGTCTATATTAAGCTTCACTATCAATTTTCAAGATGTCATGATTATAGCAAAGAGGAGTAAAGCTGCAGAAAATATCGGCGTAAATCAATTACCACTCGTATGTGAAAAAAATGCCTGAAAATGTGAAGTGTGTTTGTGGCTAAACGTGCGATTCACAATATCCAACATATTTGCATAGCATGTTCGCTTTATGCAAAGACAAGAATAAGGAGGTTGTAGTTCACAGAGAATGTTTTGCATATAAACCCTTGGAAAATAAACTCGTTAGGCAACTTTTCACTCCATGTCCATCCAGCACTGTGTCATTTATATCTAAATTATTTATTGTGTTTAGCATCAGTGGTGGCTGGTATTCACAACTATAGTAGCATGCATCGCACACACACACACACACACACACACATACATTTTCTTCTTTGTTATTTTACAAAGTTGGGGACACAAAAGTATTATATAGGCTATTCTGTTCTTTTTGATATTCTACTCTTCATTTTATTAAAATAGTGATATTACCTTCCCACTAAACATTAGACGTCTGACGGACGTGCAGATTATGTCTATATTGCGTCCGTCGGTCCAAGACCAATTCTGCACGTCTACACGACGTGCAAACTAGGCCCTTATACAGTGGTCCTGTGGACGTCAATACCGGACGTTCGGTAGACATTGGAAAAAAGACGTCATCTGGCGTCACAGTCTGCACCTTCAGGGGACCAAAATTGGACGTTCAAAAACGACGTACAAAAGACGTCGTTTGGACGTGTCTTTGCGCAGTGGGTTGATTTTTTTTTACACACCACACTGTCTCATGTTTCATCTTAACGTTTACATGCACACCAAAAAAACCTAGCAGGTATGCTGTTTTCTAACTTTAGTTTCTTCAAACACATGCGCAAAAACGCTTGTTCGCTTTAATCGCGTAATAAAATCGGCGTTCGCCTTTATAAGATGTGTCAGTGCTCCTTTCCTCAGAAACCTTGGAATAAAACGCAGGACTTCGAAAAACAAACAAACAATCACAGCAAACGCAAATGATGATTGTGTATAAGCAAGCATTTTCTGGGCTTCCATTAAACGTATTAAATGAAAAAAAGGCAAAAAGTCTGGCTGTGTGGTACTATTTAATTTTTTTTCGGACTAAAACTGCCAACCCACAATCAACGGAGCTGCATCAGCAAAGACGCCGCCTTTTTCTAGTAGGTTTCGTCTATAGGTGAAGAGACCTCTGAATATTATTCTCAGAAATGTCTCGGTTTATGCTTTCAGACTGTTTTGGCTTTTAACGAATATGGTGTTTCATGCATTTTTCTGTTTATGTCTGTGGCTTTTGGGAGGTAAGTAATGTTTTTATTGCTTCAGTTCTTCCCCTAGGCTATACAATCAAATTCCAGTATGTTCTAACAGTTTGAATGGAAACACGAATGCTTCTTAAAATAATGGTGTAAACTAAAACGTTGAATTTTCGCCTATAGGGATTGAAAACGTAGACCCAGGAATGTTAAAATTATAAATCGAACGTGCAGTTTACAGCATTTTAAAAGATGTACAGTTTGCCAAGACATATTAAACTTAATCTACAGCCTACATACGATTGAATCACTTTAGTTTTAGCCCAAAATTGTTATTTGCTCTCCATCACGTGTTTCCAAACCTGTATGACTTGTATGTGGAATAGCCTGCAAAACAAGGTATTTTGCTGGTTCATCTTTTTTAAACATTCACAAAAGTGAAAAATACAGTATAGCACCAAAGAGAATAAACCCATATTTGACAACTAGTGAAAAGCGTCATCGTTTATTCACCTGTATGTCATTCATGTTGTAATGTTCTTTATCTGCGGAACACAAAGAAGATATTCTGAAGAACAGTGGGGTCCAAACAACAATTGACTTTCACTGTATTGACAAAGAAAACACAGATTATCTTCTTTTGTTCCATCACAGATGGAAATCAGTCATACAGGTTTGGAATGACATGAGGGTCAGTAAATGATGACAGATACTTCATTTTAGGAGAACTGTCCCTATCCCCACATTTCATTATGAAGCTGTTTATTGTGTAAACCAGTTGTGTAAAAATTAAGCTTGATACTTTTGTTCTATTTTTTCATACTTATAAATTCTTATGTTAAAAAAAACTGTAATGGAGTTTTATTTTTGTTTTCAAATAAACTCTGAAAGATATCTGAGGTGATAATCTTTGACTGTTTTGCCGACTCTTTTCTTCCAGGTGTGTCTGATGTTTATACAGATGAAACAGTGATGATATCAGTGATGGAGGGAGATTCTGTCATTTTAAACACTAATGTTACTGAACTACAGAAAGATGATCATATACTGTGGTCATTTAGACTTCACAATTCAGAGACTCGTATTGCTGAAATCTATAAACAGATAATCTCTATATATGCTAGTGGTGAGAATGAGAGATTCAGAGACAGACTAAAGATAGATGAACAGACAGGGTCTCTGACCATCACAAACATCAACAAATTACACTCTGGACTTTATAAGCTACAGATCATCAGTGGAGTGATCAAACACATGAGCTTCAGTACTGCTGTCTATGGTGAGTAAAATGAATAAATCATATTAAAAGAGTTTTTAATTATAAATCAAATGCAAAACTGACCATCTGGAAGCACATTGTTATTGATCTATGATGATTGACGATCTTTAAAAACATCATTATCAGTAATTGATTGTTCCTGACGTGTTTTTCTTTCATGTTTTTAGGCATTCTGCCTGTTCCTGTCATTATCAGAGACTCTTCACACAATTTTTCATCATCATCAGGATCTTCAGTGTCCAGATGTTCACTGCTGTGTTCAGTGTTGAATGTGAGTCATGTGACTCTCTCCTGGTACAAAGGAAACAGTTTATTGTCCAGCATCAGTGTGTCTGATCTCAGTATCAGTCTCTCTCTACCTCTGGAGGTGGAATATCAGGATAAAAACACCTACAGCTGTGTGCTCAACAATCCCATCAGCAACCAGACCAAACATCTGGACATCACTCAACTTTGTCAGCCAAATTCAGGTATGTCAGTAGTTGGGACTTTTACACTGGGTGCATTTACTGTGTCCGAGTTGCTTTCACTTTCACCTAATAACTGCCCGTGTAAAAACTCCCTTAGAGTCCATAATTGGACTGTTTGATGCAGTTAATAATGTCATGCTGGTTGATCGGTCAAATGTCTTATTGAGTTGTTAAACTCCCATTGGCTCACACAAATTAAGCATTTTGACTAATCACACCTTTTTAGATGTGTGTGTGTGTGTGTGTGTGTGCTCTTAAATTTGGGTTTCCCAGCACATTATATGAAGGGTATATTCTTAGCTATATAAATGATAGAAATGAAACTTCACAGACAGTCGAGTGTGTATGAGCATAAGCGTCCCAGCTAACATGGAACATTCCCACAACTTTCACTAATGTTCTGTAAAGGTTAAGATAAATGTTACGATAAAATATACATTTTTAGAACATTCATATAACATTAGTACCATTTGATATGTGTTCTTATGATGTTGAACTTGAGAGAAACATTCTTAGAACAATGTTCTTCGAATGTCTTCATGATGTCTTTACTGAATGTTATGGTTATGGTTGAGTGAACACATTCTAAGAACAACATTTTCGGAAAATCCATTTTATTCTTGATGAATGTTAGCATTGACCTTCTTGGAATATTAAAAAATAAAGTAAGAACAATACAGGTAGGAGAATGCTGGACTATTATCGAAACCCTTCAACAGGAAACCTGAACATTTTTAAAACATGCATTGGTAACACTTTACAATAAGGTTCATTAGTTGACATTAGTTAACTACTTTAGTTAACATGAACTAAGAATGAACAATAGTACTTTAGCATTTATTAATCTTAGTTAGTTAATTTTAACATTTACTAATGCATTATTAAAATCAAAAGTTGTGCTTGTTAGCATTAGTTAATGCACTGTGAGTTAACATGAGCTAACAATGAACAACTGTATTCTCATTAACTAACATTAAGAAATATTATTAAATACTGTAATAAATGCACTGTTCATTGTTCGTTCGTGTTAATACATTACGAACCGTATTGTAAAGTGTTACCCATACATTTCTTAGCTGGGAAATCGCTCTATATTCACTTTAGAGGAGTACACTGAGCAAGATGTGGAATTATATGTTTTTCAATATAGAAAAAAAAATGTTTGTCCCTTACATTAGTCTAATGACTGTTTGTGTTTAATAATGTCATGCTGGTTGATCGGTCAAATGTCTTATTGAGTTGTTAAACTCCCATTGGCTCACACAAATTAAGCATTTTGACTAATCACACCTTTTTAGATGTGTGTGTGTGTGTGTGTGTGTGCTCTTAAATTTGGGTTTCCCAGCACATTATATGAAGGGTATATTCTTAGCTATATAAATGATAGAAATGAAACTTCACAGACAGTCGAGTGTGTATGAGCATAAGCGTCCCAGCTAACATGGAACATTCCCACAACTTTCACTAATGTTCTGTAAAGGTTAAGATAAATGTTACGATAAAATATACATTTTTAGAACATTCATATAACATTAGTACCATTTGATATGTGTTCTTATGATGTTGAACTTGAGAGAAACATTCTTAGAACAATGTTCTTCGAATGTCTTCATGATGTCTTTACTGAATGTTATGGTTATGGTTGAGTGAACACATTCTAAGAACAACATTTTCGGAAAATCCATTTTATTCTTGATGAATGTTAGCATTGACCTTCTTGGAATATTAAAAAATAAAGTAAGAACAATACAGGTAGGAGAATGCTGGACTATTATCGAAACCCTTCAACAGGAAACCTGAACATTTTTAAAACATGCATTGGTAACACTTTACAATAAGGTTCATTAGTTAACATTAGTTAACTACTTTAGTTAACATGAACTAAGAATGAACAATAGTACTTTAGCATTTATTAATCTTAGTTAGTTAATTTTAACATTTACTAATGCATTATTAAAATCAAAAGTTGTGCTTGTTAGCATTAGTTAATGCACTGTGAGTTAACATGAGCTAACAATGAACAACTGTATTCTCATTAACTAACATTAAGAAATATTATTAAATACTGTAATAAATGCACTGTTCATTGTTCGTTCGTGTTAATACATTACGAACCGTATTGTAAAGTGTTACCCATACATTTCTTAGCTGGGAAATCGCTCTATATTCAATTTAGAGGAGTACACTGAGCAAGATGTGGAATTATATGTTTTTTAATATAGAAAAAAAAAATGTTTGTCCCTTACATTAGTCTAATGACTGTTTGTGTTTTATCCATTACAGAATCCAACCAAACTTCACTTGTTCTTGTTGTGTTGCTCTTGCTCTTGCTGCTGCTAGTGGTCCCAGCTGTAGTTGTGTTGATCTGTCGTCGCAGAAACTACACACAAGCAAAACAAGAGGGCAAGTATTAAATACAACCAAATATATAGAAGTGTCAAAAAATTTTGGAAACACAATTTCAGTTTCTTAAACTTTTTTTTATTATTTTATAAATTATTATCAAACAGCTCAGAGTAATGAGGAGGAGGTTGATTATACTGATGCGACATTTATTAAACATGGCGATCAGGATACGGTAAGATATGTATGCTATTCTCGGCACTAAATCTCTTTGCTTTTAGAAATCTTGCTAAGCTGCTGTAGTTTGTTTATATACATGATGTTATATCATTTAAAGCTCAGACATCATACATAATTTTTAAAAAATCGGGATTTAATGTTTCTTAATGTGCTTATGATTTGTTTTCTTTTGTGGATCGAGTAATGAATCCGTCCCTAAAAACTGCATTTCATCTTATTTGAACATGATTCAAGCCCTCAGATCACTCTAAGGATCTGCTGTTTGTTTTACGTGCATTGGCTGTGACTTTTAATGCTTTGACTGTCCATTATTTCTGCATTTTCTGTGCATGTGCTTATATCATCACAAAGCTCCCATGAATAGATTCTGAATCCAATGGGACACTTCTTTTCCTATTTTAACTGTCTTTGCGGGAATAAAAAAAAAACCATCTCACATAGTGTGTTTTTTAATTTATTGAAATTATTTGTATATTATTTGTCATTTTCATTTTCTGACTGTGCTTTAAGCATGTGTTGTATCATTATTGATACAACTTATCTCTCTCTTGACTTCCCGATGTGTGTCTCTTACAGGGGGCTAATGGACACGATCGGACGGTGTATTCAGAAGTTGTTTTGCGACGATGATCATGTAGACTGTATTATCATACAGCTCGGTTTATTACAGGGCAGAGCATGTTGAGGTGTATATCAGCATGTAGCAAAGTTCAAAACCCCAGTTAAACTGCAAATGCACTGGTTGTAGCTACAAATGACTGAATTTCAGCATTTAATTTAAGTAATTTCTAAAAAAAAATTTGATCTTTATTAAGAAAGACCACATGTCACATTTAAGGGGTTTTCATATACTCATACACAAATACAAAAAGGTCAAACGTGTTCAGTACTGTAGGATGCTTGTATAATCGCTGGGCTAATGGCTCCCCCTGCAGATTCTTTGTAAGACTTACAGGTTGGTATAATGGGTTTGGCTCTCTGCTGGTAGATAACCAAACATATGTGGGACAAAAAGCTAAATTTTCCAAATGAAGGAAAATGAATTTTCAAAATTTCAAATAACTGCCTTTTGAAAAGTATCTGTGTATTCTGAAGAAGCAATTTCAGCACTCCTACTCTGAAGATAAGACCATCAACACAGGTCATTTTTAATGTATTGCTTTCTACCTATATTTCTAAAATATCAGTTCAAGAATATAATCTCAGGTTCTTTTCATTATTTATGTCATTATGGTGTAATCTGTGTATGAATTTACACATTAAATATTGTAATTTGATGTAATCAGCAAGCAAGAATTTTCTATGTGCGTTCAGTAGGTAGTGAATTACTTAGCCTACACGTGATGCATTTACTCATATGAAGTTTATCTTTTTCTGAAGAAAGGTGTCGTAATGTAAAACATTGTAAATAATGCACTAATTAACAAAGTTTTGCAATAGTTATCAGTATTATCTATGTCTGTAATGTGGTTAATTTATGACACTGAATGAAGCTCTTGGCAAAATATCAGTAACATCTGAATGAATATCTCCAGTTTTAGAGTCAATCTAACCTGACAAACCCAGTTCATGTGATTTAATGTGACTGAGGAATTGAGTTTTATCTTTATTCAAATTGTTTGAATGTAGTCATTTTAGTAATGCACTGAAGTCTATATATAAATGCTGCCCGTCACCTTTTTTGCTTCACTTAAGTTCTTTAGTACTTGAAATTTTTAGGCTTTTGAAGTGATTTGTGTATTAATGAACAAGCATTATTAAACATTCTCTCTGCGCTGATTATTTTTGTCTCTTTATGCCACAGTAAAGCCCTGATGTAGAGGATTGACCAATGTCAGTGAAATGCATGTAAGTTTATTCATGGAAAACTGATGCACATTTTTAATTATATTTTTATGAATCCCAGGATCAGATGTTGTTTTCAGTCATTAGATTGGATTCTGTTGTTTGTATGTTACACTATTGACCAGTGTTGGGGGTAATGCATTACAAGTAACGCAAGTTACGTAATCAGATTACTTTTTGGTAACACTTTATTTCGATAGTCCACTTTAGACATTCTATTAACAGTAAGTAACTTTGCAACTACATGTCGGCGTTGTGCGCTGTGTGAACGTGATGCTTACTGTAGTTCTACACTAAATATGAACAGATTCAGTTTTCCTCAAAATGAATAAAAACAGTCAAATGCAAACTCAGAAAGTAACGTAATTAGTTACTTTTTTTAGGGAGTAACGCAATATTGTAATGCATTACTTTTAAAAGTAACTTTCCCCAACACTGCTATTGACAGTGTGGTTGAAACTACAGCCTGTGGTTGCACAGGATGTGAATTGTATTTGTAAGTGAGATGTGGGGAAGAGCATTACATTAGCGAAAGTTTAAGAAAAATAAATGTATAGATAGATATTTTTAAACTAGATTTAAAAACTAAATTATAAAATTCATATGCATATATTAGATCAGTTCTGTTTGATAAGAAAAATGTGTTCACATTTAAATGTGTTTTTATTTGAGTGGTTAACTGATTGTACAATCTATTCATGAATAAACCTCATTACAGTTCGACATTACGCAACTGAATTGCGATGTCTGTTTTTAAAGACGTGAAATGCCTTGGTGGAAAATGTTGAACTCTTAATGAGGTCAGTAAGTCAGGGGTCTGAGCTCAATGCCTGTGGTTATTGTGCTGGGTAAATGCACAAAGCATTATTCAGTGTGTGTGGGTGTTAAATATGTGGGTTTGTCGCATCCACAAGTGAACGTTATAATGAAAACAGCAGTGTGTGAACAACCGTGAAGCTCAGATGATCTAAGGTGATTTTCTAATTAAAGGGACAGTTCACCCAAAAATGAAAATTACTGCATTATTTACTCAAGCCATCCTAGGCGTATATAACTTTCTTCTTTCAGACCAATACAATTATATGGAATTAATTATTAATTGGAATTATATTAAAAATGCCATGACTCATATCCAAGTTTTATAATGGCAGTGAATATTCAATAGTCCAATAAAGTGCATCCATCCATCATAAAAAATACTCCACATGGCTCCGGGGGGTTGGTAAAGGCTTTCTGAAGTGACTCACAATGTGTTTGTGTAAGAAAAATACTCATATTTAAAAGTTTGTAAACCATCATTTCTAGCTTCCGTTAACTATCGTATGCGCATTCACACAACGCAAACGCAAAATGATGATTGTGAATAAGCAAGTGTTTTTCTGGGCTTCACTTAAACATATTAAACAGGGAGGAGGCAGAACTGCATGTGCTTTTTAATTCAGTCAAATATCTAATTTATTATTTGGTATTTGTGCCGGCTTCCTACTGAAGAAGAAGTAGTTTAATCAAAAAACAGTCAATTGAAGCAACCAATCCAACAATCAATCACCATTTTGTTCTGTCTGCATGATTGGCAAAACTTCAAGCATGTTGCGTTTTATGCTTCTAGACTGTAATTTTACTTTTTTTTTGTCTATGGCTTTTAGGTGGTATAAGTTTACATTAAAAATATTTTATGGCTTGTATGTTTCTACAGTTGGACTATTCCAGTATGTCCTAACAGTTTTAATGGAAACATGAATGCTGAGACACATTGTAGCCTGTTTGCTAAAATAATATCAGTGTGAACTAAAAGTGCCTCATCTTCACTGTTCACTGAATTTTTGCCAAAGTACTGTAATGTAAAAGGACCAGTTCACCCACAATGGAGAAAGAACAAAAAAACGTGGCTTTAATGACACAATGAAAATGCTTTTGCAATTTAGTGCAATGTAGATTTGTGAAATAAAAAAGAGATACATTTTTGCCAATATTCTGTATGTCCTGCATGTGGAACCCCAAAAGAAGATTTCTTTTTTACATTATGGGGAGCCAGCAGCCAGGGGATGGTTGTAACACTCGTCCAATTTCCCAAATAAGCAACAAGTTGCAAATCACCTAATTCACTCCACACATTCTCAATTCAGTCCTTATCCCACATGTGCTGAAGTAGAGCCCTGTGGCAGACACAGCAGCTAGATTTTAGAGGAGAAAAACTCATTTTGAGGTACAAAAGTAACTTTTTATACTTCATTAGTTTTTGCGATGGCAGTCCCTGCTTTGTAGTTAAACTCATCAAAGTAAAATTATGTTTATTGTGTGTCTGTGTAGATATTTTTCATACTAGTTGTTGGTGCTAAGGTTTTGGCTGTTAGCTGTAAGGTGAGCTAGTTCATGGCTACAAGACTCAGGGTTAGTTGTAACATCAATGAAACATTTGATCATATAACTTACTCCAAGCACATGTTTTTGTTTTATTTATATGTTTTCTTTGAATGTCAATATGCCTGGGTGTCTCTCAATGTTTAAGTGTTCAATTTCAATTTTATTATGGCCAGTTACTATGACTGACATTAACAAACATGCTTAAACACACACACGTTATTCAGTTTTATTATCACAATGCTAATGTAACAAACACACACACACACACACATACACACACACACACACACCCTAACCAATTATGTTGAAAAGTCAGTGTCAAAATCATCTTATTGCCTATCATCTCACCCCAGGGTATGTTACAACTAACCAGACTATGGGGTGAATTGTAACATTTCTCTCCTCCTGTTTGAAACTAAACCGTGCATTTTCTGTTTGTGCTGCGAAGATAACAGCTATGCCATTTAATAGCAGACACTTTTAACTAGTTTGAATCACATTTTGAACGCATTGGCTTAAAAGAACTCCAAGATTCAGACAGAAATGTCAAAAATGTTACAATCATAACTGGTCT
>NW_015664195.1:7907-32047 GCF_001515625.1 Sinocyclocheilus rhinocerous | reverse complement strand
ATCGGTCGGGCTCTACTCAAAAGGGTGTCGGTCTTCCCCAAAAAAAAAAAAAAAAAAAGATTCATGCAGCAGCACCAAAGAGAAAAAAAACCATATTTAACAACTAATGAAATGATGACAGGATATAGGGGTGAAGTCAAGTTAACTGGATTTTTTCCCCCAGTGATTTTCCCGAATTCACCCATATTTTTTATATTAATTGTGATTTTTTTTCATTTTTTTTTCAATTAAACTGAACTGAGCTGGGCCTGGATGGTAACATTGCTGTTTTCTACAGAACTGCTTTATAGATGAATTGAACTCATTTCATAATTGATGAACTTCACACAGTTATTAAACTGAAGTGAATTAACAATGAACTGACTTTAACTGAAACTGTCTACTACTGTCTTTGTCACAGTATCGGCCCTCTCTCCTTCGACGAGCACATGGAATCGTCCTAACCTTCCACCTTGATACGACCCCCCGACACCCCTGCTGACACGGCAGTAACTTTAATCAAGCACTCCTTCACCGAATCCATTCTTGAAACAATCCCAACAGTCCCGAATCCATCCTTGAATCAGATCTCAAGCCCACCAACAAGGAAGTGTGAAGTCTGCACTTAAAGGGAAATATTTTCTGTCATCATTTATTCACCCTCATGCCATTCATGTGACGTTCTTCTTCTGCGAAACACGAAAGCAGACATTTTGAAGAACATTGTGGTCCAAACAACACTGACTTTTACAGCAATGACAAAGAAAACACAGAATATTTGTTTAATAGAAGAAAGTCAGTCACTGTTTTAGAACAATATGCGGGTAACTGTAAATAAATAAATAAATAAATAAATGCAAATGATTATTGTGTATAAGCAAGTTTTATTTTGTTCTGTGCTTCAATTAAATGCATTTAATGACTAAACAAAAAAGTGGAGGTAAAAAGGTTTGTATGTGGTAGGCTATGATTTTTCGGACTGAAACTGCCAACCCACAGTCAGTAAAAGTGCATCAGCAAATGAGACGCCGCCTCTTTGTAGTAGGTTTTTGCCGCGCGAAGAGCTTTTTGATTGTTATTTTCAGACATGTGGCGGGTGTTTCATGCTTTTTTCTGTTTTTGTTTATGGCTCTTAGATGGTAAGTTATATATATTTTGATATTTCTTGTAAACCAGGCAGACTATTCCAGTATGTTCTAACAGTCTGAATGGAAACAGGAATGCTTATAATAGTGTAAAAGGTGCTTCGTCTTTATTGAATTTCTGCATATAGGGTTTGAAAATGTTGATCCTGGAATATTAAAGGACCAGTTCATACTGAATTTAATGACACAATGAAGTTACTTCCATATTTACAAGTGCAGTTTACAGTATTTTAAAATAAAAAGATGTACATTTTGCGTTAATTATATAAACCTTAATGTATATATGGGATATCCGATCAATTTAAAATTATAATTTTTAGCCAAAAATGTAAATTGTCATAATTTACTCTCCCTCAAGTGTTTCCAAACCTGTATGACTTGTATGTAGAATACAAAAGAACATGTTTTGCACGTCCATGTTTTTTAACATGTAACAAAAGTGATACAGAAGAACCAAAAAATAATATCCATATTCAACAATGAGAGTGAAACAACGACATGTAAGTGTGAGTTCTTCAGTTTTGGGATAGTAAAAAAAAATCATTAACCCTCACGTCTTTCATGTTGTGATGAAATTTTTTCTGCGGAACACAGATATTCTGAGTGATGAAATATTGAGATGTGCACTTGACAAAAAAAAAAAAAAAAAGATTATCTTCTTGTGTGCTCCACAGAATAAAGAAAAATTTGGAATAAAATGAGGGTGATTAAATGATAACAGAAGCTTACTAACCCTTAAAATGATTTTTTATTATGGTACTGTTTATTGTGTAAACCAGTTATGTAATAATAACGCTTGATACTTTTGCTCTATATTTAGATTTTTTTTGTACATAAGTTATAACATTTTTAAAATGATAAAAGTTTTAATTTTTGTTTTGTTTTCAGATAAACTCTGAACGATACCTGAGATGATAATCTGTGCCGACTCTTTTCTTCCAGGTGTGTCTGATGTTTACACAGATGAAACAGTGATGATATCAGTGATGGAGGGATATTCTATCATTTTAAACACCAATGTTACTGAACTACAGAAAGATGATCTGTTATTTTTGTTTTCAAATCAACTCTGAAAGATATCTGAGGTGATAATCTTTGACTGTTTTGCCGACTCTTTTCTTCCAGGTGTGTCTGATGTTTACACAGATGAAACAGTGATGATATCAGTGATGGAGGGATATTCTATCATTTTAAACACCAATGTTACTGAACTACAGAAAGATTATCTGATACTGTGGTCATTTAGACTTCACAATTCAGAGACTCGTATAGCTGAAATCTATAAACAGATCATCTCTATATATGCTAGTGGTGAGAATGAGAGATTCAGAGACAGACTAAAGATAGATGAACAGACAGGGTCTCTGACCATCACAAACATCAACAAATTACACTCTGGACTTTATAAGCTACAGATCATCAGTGGAGTGATCAAACACATGAGCTTCAGTACTGCTGTCTATGGTGAGTAAACTGAATAAATCATATTAAAAGAGTTTTTAATTTTAAATCAAATGCAAAACTGACCATCTGGAAGCACATTGTTATTGATCTATGATGATTGACGATCTTTGAAAACATCTTTATCAGTAATTGATTGTTCCTGACGTGTTTTTCTTTCATCTTTTTTAGGCATTCTGCCTGTTCCTGTCATTATCAGAGACTCTTCACACAATTTGTCATCATCATCAGGATCTTCAGTGTCCAGATGTTCACTGCTGTGTTCAGTGTTGAATGTGAGTCATGTGACTCTCTCCTGGTACAAAGGAAACAGTTTATTGTCCAGCATCAGTGTGTCTGATCTCAGCATCAGTCTCTCTCTACCTCTGGAGGTGGAATATCAGGAGAAAAACACCTACAGCTGTGTGCTCAACAATCCCATCAGCAACCAGACCAAACATCTGGACATCATTGAAGTCTGTCAGACACCTTCAGGTATGTCAGTATTATATTCACACTGAATCTGTCTGAATCTGATCGTTCAGTGCCTCTTCAATTTCAGTTATCAATTTGGTGCTATAATGTGCAGCAGTAGCTTAATGACTCTTTATGTTTTATCCGTTACAGAATCCAGCCAATCTTTATTTCTCATTGTAGTATTTCTGCTGTTGCTGCTGCTGGTCACAGTTGTAGTCGTGTTGATTTTCTGTCACAGTAGAAATTACACACAAGCAAAACAAGATGGCAAGTATTACTAATAACCAAAAAAAAGAAGAAGAAAAAATTATACAAATGTATAATTTTGTAATTGTTTATTTATTTAATTAATTTGATAAATTGTTATCAAACAGCTCAGGCTAATGAAGAAGAGGTTGATTATACAGAAGCAACATTAATTCCACACAGAGCTCCGGATGCCGTAAGATACGTTTGTTATTCGCTGCACTAAATCTCATTGCTTACAGAAACCCTGCTAAGCTAAGTATTGTTTTTTGTGTGTCTGCTTGTGAACATTTTTATATATATAAGTTAGCACTCAGACATCATTTACAGTTTTTTTAAAAGTCTGGATTTAATAGTTAAAGTGCTTATTTATTTATTTATTTATTTATTCATTCATTCATTCTTAAAGATGCATGTATTTACATGATCATTAAGTTCTCATGACTAGATTCTTATGGCTGATATGAATCTGTGCTTTAAGCATGTGTAGAATCAGCTCTGTTCTTGACTTACTGATGTGCGTCTCTTTTCTTACAGGAGGCTAATGTACAGGATCAGATGGTGTATTCAGAAGTTGTGTTAAGATGATGGTAGGATATACCATCATCTCAATGATAATAGGATATGCCACTTTTTTCAGATGATCTTCAGGGGCTCATACATGTACAGCTAGATCAAATGCGTTCTATACTGTAAAAAGTGATAACCTGCAAATGTTACCTTATAGAGTCCATAAAATTGTTTGGTTGCACAATGTATATGACTTTTAGTTTTTTTCTGTTAATATGAAGGAATTTTCCGTATTTTACCCATGTTTTTAATTGTGCATTGAAATGCTTGTAAATTGACCAGAAAATGTAGGCCTACTTGTAATTTTCTGTCTGAACAAAATCTGTTTTTTTTAAAAATTTTTTTTAAGTGATTTTGAAAGTGACCCATACTCAGAATTTTTGCTCTGCATTTAACCCATCCATGTGCACACACACACACACACACACACACACACACACACACACAGTGACACGAGTCCCCATGAGTCTGTGTGTAGTCAGGTTTAAGTCCCCACCAGGATATATAAACCAGTACACACACACACACACACACACATACACACACACACACACACACACACCCGGAGCAGTGGGCAGCCATATTGCTGCAGTGCCCGGGGAGCAGTTGACTGCCCCATTGGAGTGCCCCCTTTTTTTTTGTTATATTGTGGTATACATTTATGTATTTAGGTTGATTCAGTGATGTTAAATAATATTTTTGAGTTGAATAAAACCAGATAATTTAGATGCTACCATTTTTAGATCATTTTTTCAGTATATATCTATTCGCTGTGCTAATGGCTCCCTCTGCTGACTGTTCGTGTGAATTACAGGAATCAGTGTGTTAATGGGTTAAACTGGTTGCTCTGCTGGTAGATAACCATAACTACACTATCTGTGAGTCAAAAATAATCTTCCAATGACGGCCTTTTCCCAAAAGTATCATGTATTTAGGTTGATTCAGTGATGTTAAATAATATTTTTGAGTTGAATAAAACCAGATAATTTAGATGCTACCATTTTTAGATCATTTTTTCAGTATATATCTATTCGCTGTGCTAATGGCTCCCTCTGCTGACTGTTCGTGTGAATTACAGGAATCAGTGTGTTAATGGGTTAAACTGGTTGCTCTGCTGGTAGATAACCATAACTACACTATCTGTGAGTCAGAAATGATCTTCCAATGACGGCCTTTTCCCAAAAGTATGTGTATTCTGAAGAAATAATTTAAACACCATTGCGCTAAACTAACATTTGGTCCAATAAAAAAGCCATTTTTAATTTATTGCTGCCTATCAGTATTCATAAAATATCAGTTTAAAAATGGTAATCATTGAATTGATGCCATTTAGCTACATGGCATAAGCTGTTTATGAATTTACACATTAAATAGTGTCATGTAATAATCGCCTGTATAATGCGGTTAATTATGGACAGCAGGTGGAGCTCCTGATAAAATATGAACGTCACATTAAGCATCTGAATAGGTTTAGGAGTCTCTAATCTGAAAAACCCAGATCAGGTAATTTATTCAAATAGTAATGTGCTGTATTTAGTAATGTGCTGAAGCTTATATGATGGCTGCAGTTTGTTCTTGATATTTGTGTTGTGGTCTAATTTCATATCCTGCTGTAGTGGTTTGTGAAGTTTCTGATAAATAAACATTATGAAACATTCTCTCTGTACTGATTATGTTTGTCGGTATATGACCATAATGGATTTACACATTTACACATAACGATTTTTAATGTAATAACTGCCAGAGAAGAACTAGTTTCTCCTTCCATGCCATCTACTAGCACGCACTGCAATTGAGTCTAAGGAGCACATGGACTTCTGACATGGCTACATTATTAATTTATGAATTCAAGTAGTTTGATATGTTTCATAAGTACTTTAACAGGCTGTGATGGCTACTCACTTTCTTCATTCACTTAAGATGCTCTTTTTGTTATACACAGGTTGTTTCTGTATTTGTTCTATACTTATAAGTGGATTTTATTTAATTTTGAATGAAATTGATGTATCTGATAAACCAACATACATTAATGTATGTAATGTATGTGTAAATGAAAATAGACTTGCTCTATTATACACTGCACAAAATTAAATTCAAGCCCATTTTGAATTCATTGATAATTTATGAACCAAAGTCTTCTTTGTTTACTGAACAGCAGTTAAAAAACGTAAGTGATTTCAGTATGAAATGGCTGGAGTCGACTAGTTAATGTCAGTAATGTATAGTATGTATGCATATTTATCTGTAAACATAATTTATTTTATTTTTTTGGTGTTTACACAGATGAAACAGAGATGATATCAGTGACGGAGGGAGATTCTGTCACTTTAAACACTGATATTACTGAACTACACAGAGATGATCTTGTAATGTGGACATTTAGGCTTCAGAATTCTGAGACTCGTTTAGCTGACATCTATTAACAGATCATCTCTATATATGATAATACAGAGCATAACGAGAGATTCAGAGGCAGACTACAGATAGACGAGCAGACAGGATCTCTGACCATCACAAACATCAACAAATTACACTCTGGACTTTATAAACTACAGATCATGAACGGAGGGGTCAAATACAAGAGCTTCAGTATTGCTGTCTATGGTGAGTAAACTGAGTAAATATTTTATTTATTTATTATTTCTTTATTTATTGCTGTGAATACAGAGTAGTGAAGGCAGACTTGTGTCAAGAATTGGCTTGATGAGAAATTTTTCATAATAAGAAATTTATATAATTTTGTATAACAAAAACTGGACATACAACTGTTATTTATTTTATCTATGAATATTAAGGATCTTTACACACATCTTTTTCAATAATGTAGCTCTTCTGTAGCTTTCTTAGCTCTTCTTCCTGTTCCTGTCATCAGCGATTCTCCTCAAAACCCTTCAGTATCAGAAAGATCATCAGGTCAGAATGTTCACTGCTGTGTTCAGCTGTGAATGTGAGTGATGGGACTCTCTCCTGGTTCAAAGGAAACAGTTTATTGTCCAGCATCAGTGTGTCTGATCTCAGCATCAGTCTCTCTCTACCTCTGGAGATTGAATGTCTGGATGATTCCTACAGCTGTGTTGTGGCTTATTCATTCACCAACCAGACTAAAAATCTCAACACCACTGATCGTTGTCAGACATGTTCAGGTACATCAGCATTGCAGTTTATTCACCAAACTATGTCTGTGCATGTTTATTTCTAAATGATTCATTAAAGAACTCACATTGTCACATATTTGTGTCTGTGCTGTATCTTAGCACATAAACTACACTGTACTGTTAAATTCAGTATTGTATTTTAATAACTGATAGAATATTTGATGTTTTAATAATTGACACATTTATTGTTACAAAATGTAGTTGCATCTTTTATAATATATGCCCCGTAAGATCTGCTGTTGTTTCATCTTGATTGAAGTCTGACGAGATTAATTAACAGTAATGACAAGACAATCAGTGTCTGTCAAACCGCTGATAATTGCTCCTGTAATTCTGCTGCTGCTAGTGATCTCAGCTTTAGCTACGAAGATGTTCTGTCGCAGCAGGAGCTGCAAAGAATCAGCACAAGAAAGCAAGTATTACCTCTTTTTATGACATTATAGTGCGCAAAAGTGCCAATAAAATCTCGTAACCTTCATTTCAGATGTTTTTTTTAATATATTATTTTATTTTTTGTAAATGTATTTTTACTAAACAGCTCAGACTACTGTGGAAGAGGTGGATTATACTGATCCAACATTTACTACAAACAGAGCTCAGGATACGGTAAGATATGTTTGCTATCTACACTTTTTATATGTATGAAAAACTGGGCTTTTTCTTATTGTGCTGATTCTTGCTTGATCTCTTTTGCACCCTGAATAATGAAACCTGCCCTAAAAAGTAAAATGCATTTTATCTTGTTCAAATATGACTCAAGATCTCAAATGATGCTCATGATCTGTTTATAGTTTTAAGTGCATTGGCTGTGAATTTTGGTTTTAGTTCTGTTCTTATGTGTACCTGTGCTTGTACTTACATGATCATGAAGCTCTCATGAGTAGACATTTATTTTAGCGGGATATTTGATCGCGTATTTTCATTGCCAAGTCTTGGTGAGATTTGGACTTAACACAATATTGTTTTTCTAAATTTGAGCAATTCTGCTTTGATTTTCTAAATCGTTGTGCTGCAAAGCATATGTAGCATCAGCACTTTCTCTTCCTGATGCATGTTTCTTTTTTTTACAGGGAACTGATGGAGAGAATCAGACAGAGTATTCAGGGTGGCTTTTAGATGACGATTATTCAGACCGTATTATCATAACACTCAGTTTATTAGCACAGAGAATGTTGGGACATATGATAGTATAAAAAAAACTTGAAACATCAAAGTTAAACTGCTATTAAATATATTTCATTGTACTTGTACTTTCTAAAAAATGTGGTCTTTAATGAAAAAGACCAGAAGTCTAATGTATTCACAACAGACAATAAGGTATTACACTGATCCCAATCTCTGCAGCTGCACAGCTTTATTCATAACAATCATGTCTTGACTTGAATTTGAGCTTCTTTTCTTTGCGTTTAGTATTACTAAGTATTTTCAAAGCCATCACTATCCAAGTTCTGATTATGAAGCAGTAGTCATAATAACAGGACAAAAAAGAGGGGAGAAAGCTCAAAAACTGAAAAAAAAAGTCCAGTAAAATGTACATGTGTATTAAAGGGGTCATATGATGCGATTTCAAGTTTTCCTTTCTCTCTGGAGTGTTACAAGCTGTTCGTGAATAGATAAGATCCCTAAAGTTGCAAAGACTAAAGCCTCAAACCCAAAGAGATATTCTTTATAAAAGTTAAGACTGGTCCACGCCCTCCTAAAACGCCTCATTTAAACACGCCCCCACATGTCTACATCACGATGTGGAAAGATTTGCATAACGCCGCCCAAATGTTCACGCAAAGAAAGAAGGCATAACTTTATTGTTGCTGCCCCCGCCGCCACCATATCGTGAAGACGCTGTGTGTTTCGTTCTGAAAGCAAACTACTTTGTTTGGTCTTCCAAAAGAGGACACGGCTACAAATCAGTGGTTAAGTTGTATTAGTACGTGGAAAATAATGTGTTTTTTGAACCTTAAACCGCATAAACACATTTCATTACACCAAATACACCAAATAATGTTCTTTTTAGCATCATCATATGAGCCCTTTAAAAGAGACACACAGTACTATTTAATGCATAATCACTGTGCTGAGGCTCCCTCTGCTGACTATTTTGTGAGTTTTACATGTACCATGATCAAGTCGGCACCTACTGGTAGATAATCGCAACTACACCATCTGTGTGACAAAAGGCGTTATTCTCTATTGACAGAAGAAAATTGTTTGTGTATTCTGAAGAAGTCATTTAAACATCCCAGCTGAAAACAAATATGCTAAAGCTAATATCATTAAAACAGGTTAGGCCTACTTGTCATTTATTGCTGCCTGCCATTGTAAGTACAATCAGTTAAAGACAGTAATCTCAGATTGGTTTGATTACTGATGTAAGTAAGATGTATGAATTTACATTGCTTTAAACATTGTAGCATAATAATTGCCAAGCAAGAACAAGTTTTAGCCAAGTAGTGTTCAGTACGAAGTGAAAGATTTAATCCAAGTATGTACTTCTGTGTCACTGCAGAATGTCACACATTTGCTCAAATAAACCCTGCTGAAAAAACATCTAAAACCAGCCTAAGGTCATCCAGCCTGGTCAGCAGGCTGGTTTTAGAGGGGTTTTGGCCACTTCCTTAGCTGGTCAGGCTGGGAGACCAGCTGGAACAACCAGCTAAAACCAGCAACTTCCAGCTTAAATGCTGACATAATTTAAACTAGGCCTACAATAAATAGTGCACTTGTGTTAATCTAGGTTAACTAACATTTTCTTTTATAAAGAATATCTCTTTGGATTTGAGACTTTAGTCTTTGCAACTTTACAGATCTTCTTTATGCACCAAGAGCTTGTAACACTCCAAAGAGAAAGGAAAAAATGAAATTGCATCATATGACCCCTTTAAAGTATTGCATATTTTTGAAACTAGTCTGTATAATGCACTTTTTGGATGCCAGATGGCGCTCTTGACAAAATATGATTATTGTCAGAAGCATCTGAACCAGTAGATCTCCAGTTTACAGATCTCTTTAACATGGTGTAACCAGTTCAGTTGATTTGAACTGACTAATCATTAGAGCTGAGTGATGCAACATTGGTGTTGTATTAAAGAAAAATACTAATTGTTACTAGCGTGAACTTCTTGAAGTATTGTGTTCAGTAGGTTTTAGCATTTGTGGTGAAGCAGGTTTGTTCTTTTGTACTTTGTATGTTTTTGTTGTGGCGTAATTTTTAATGGCTGTAGGTTTGTGGAAAAATAAACAAACTAAACAAACTTTTTTTGTCATAATTATGAATATCAGTAAAATTACACTAAAGAAATTGGTAATACAAATGGTTACAACTATACATTGAAAATATAAATTGTTGGTTTATTACATTTGTTCAGAAAAATTCAGAAAAGGGCTACCCATACGCTCGAGTTATATTAGTTTCAAACTAACACAGCGCCACCCAGTGGACAACAAAACTAATAAATGTCTGCCACATACAAACACTAACACTCTTCATCAGTTTTAGTGGTCCTTTCCTCATGTTTTTCTGCTCCTCTAGCCATTTCCATTGTTGCAGTGATTCTCAGTTAGCAACCAGACTAAACATCTCAATGTTACTGAATTCTGTCAGCCATGTTAAGCTATACATCAGACACATTTTCTACCTGTTTTCTTTCTAAATGTGCTGTTCAGAGAAGGCCATCCGCGTAACTGTTGTTAAATACACTCAACATCTCCACGTGTTTGTAGATGAGAAAAGCATGTCAGAATACACACAGATCTGCCATAGGTCACGTATACATTCAGTACAAGAGATATCAGTTCACATTTATGATTAATATTCCTTTTTCTTTTTTCTTGTTTAACTACTTCCCGTCAGCTTATATTTAGACAAAGGGTGTTTCTACATAAAACCACAATTTTATTGTTGTAATATATTTCATGTTTTTCTCTTGTCTTCAACAGGAATCTTATCAGAACAAAACTGTGTGGGCTGTGATATATTAGCACATGGCAGTGAAACTGATGCTGATAAAGATCATTTATTGTTCACTCACACACTTTGTCTAATGAAATGATATTAACGAATCACCAAAAGCCTAAAATAAAAACAATACCACAGCTTTATTAACAGTATGTATATAAAATGGGAACTGTACTTAATTCAATAAAATATAAATTTCTACTAAAACAATGTCACAATGGTTTCTCATGTGTGTGTGTTATGATATTTTAATGTGTTGTGATTCTCTCAGGTAGAGGATTAATCACAATATTTTGATGTATTATGTAAAATATTTCATTTCGGAAGTCATTCGTTGTTATATTGTGAGTGTAAAGCAGTACATGTTCATGTTTTCGAGTCAGACTTTGTGTTATTGCGGTCAGTAAATGTCAGTGAGCTGAATGCATGTGGTTTGAAATGCTGAGAGGATGTTCAGATAATGCACACAATGATAGACGGTGTGTGTTTGTGTGTTCTTGAGAGTGTGAGGCCGGGGGCCAGTTTCTTCTCACAACCACAAATAATTATTCTGAGAACCTGTTAGACTCAAACCTGTGATATATATCTGAAATGAGAGTTTCCAGAACCAGCATGATGTTCTCTCATCTGTGCGCTCTCCTCCTGTTTATCCTGTGCGGTAAGTAACATTTCGGCACATTTTTTAAATGACTAAATACTCTGCATTTTGTATTGGCAAAAGATAAAAAATTTTACTTTCTGTCAAGCTCCAGGAAATTATATTAAAAACCATTAACAGAATGAAGATTTAGAGCAGTGTGTGTATATGTAAAATAATTATTTGATAGATCTGTTAATGATATTATGTCTCACTCTTATAATAATATACTGTGTTTTTATGTGTATTTCAGGTGTGTTTGGCGATGAAATGAAGTCAGTATCGGTGACTGAGGGAGATTCTATCACGCTAAATACTGATATTAAAGTACAGAGTAAAGATACAGTGGGTACGGAAAGTATTCAGACCCCCTTAAATTTTTCACTCTTTGTTATATTGCAGCCATTTGCTAAAATCATTTAAGTATACTTAGGACCATGTTATATTTCAGTTTTTCTTTTTTAATAAATTTGCAAAAATGTCAACAATTCTGTGTTTTTCTGTCAATATGGGGTGCTGTGTGTACATTAATGAGGAAAAAAATTAACTTAAATGATTTTAGCAAATGGCTGCAATATAACAAAGAGTGAAAAATTTAAGGGGGTCTGAATACTTTCCGTACCCACTGTATGTTATTGTGGATGTTTGGAGCACAGGAGACTCGCATAGCTGAAATATATAACCGGAAAATGTTTATATATGACAGTAATGAGTCATTTGGAGACAGACTGCAGATGGACAATCAAACTGGATCTCTGACCATCAGAAACATCAGAACTGAACACTCTGGACTTTATAAACTACTGATCCTCAGAAACATAATCAGAGGGAATTCATACAAGAGATTCAGTGTCAGTGTCTACGGTGAGTAAAGTCATTATGATTTAAAGATGTTTAATGATATTTGCTGACGATATGTTATGAATGAGAAAATACAAATTAAACAATTATTTTATTACTTTTATTATTTTATGTATGGTTATGTATTTAGAATGCTAAATATTTTTATCATCATCATCATCATCATACTGGTAAAAAATGTATAGCCTGAATGCACTGTAAGTCGCTTTGGATAAGAGCGTCTGCTAAATGCATAAATTATTATTATTATCATTTCTATCATATTTGATTGCTTACTTATTATGGCATTATGTTTCAACTCATTCATATAAGATGTTTGTCTGTCACCCTAGTAATTTTATTGTTTTGTGCAGATTAAAAAGAAAGAATTATAAATATAATAAAAATAATAATTATTAGTTATCTTGTAGATGCATTTATGCAAGTTCTAAATATAGCTTGTGGCATAATACATGTTAAGAATATTGTTAGACTTACTTCATTCCTATCCTGACTCTGCTTTGTGTTATTTTTGTCTATAAGCAACCAATTAATCATTGATTAAAATTGTTATTCATCAACAAATATGATTATTTTCATATTCCACTTGCATCAAATAAAGCAGCTATTTTTAACAGTCTTGAGAAGTCTTGTGAAGTCTTGAGTGTCTAATGAACTCATTTTAATATTACACAGTTTGTGAATGTGAGAAACCTTGTCTGTTTGTGCTATTGTTTTATCTTCCTTCTAGTAAGAACCATAATTTTTTCAAAGTTTTATGCACACATAGTTAGAAGTTGTCTTACTATTTTGTTAATTATATTTGGGAAAATCTGGATAATAATGTTTCTTTCCTTAATTATTTTCCAGCACATCTGCCTGTTCCTGTCATCACTACAAATTCTTCACAATGTTCTTCATCATCAGGATCATCAAGTCAGAATTGTTCACTGCTGTGTTCAGTGTTGAATGTGAGTGATGGGACTCTCTCCTGGTACAAAGGAAACAGTTTATTGTCCAGCATCAGTGTGTCTGATCTCAGCATCAGTCTCTCTCTACCTCTGGAGGTGGAATATCAGGATAAAAACACCTACAGCTGTGTGCTCAACAATCCCATCAGCAACCAGACCAAACATCTGGACATCAGTCAGTTCTGTCACACATGTATAGGTAACACAGTGGTAATGTGGGAGGTGGAATATCAGGATAAAAACACCTACAGCTGTGTGCTCAACAATCCCATCAGCAACCAGACCAAACATCTGGACATCAGTCAGTTCTGTCACACATGTACAGGTATGTCAGTGGTAATGTTAGTGCTCTTTACAGACCTGAAAGGGTTCAAATGCACACTGATGTTTCCGTGTTCTTCTGTTTCTTTCCTCAGACTCTGTTCAGTATTGTGGTTCTACTGAAGCTGTGATCCAATTGGTCGTCTCTGCTCTGGTGGGCGTGGCTGCAGTTGCTCAACACCTGTTGAATTTGATGCCAAGGTGAACAAAACCTTTCAGAATCAACTGTCTTGGGATGTGTTTGGTTTTGAATCTCTGTTGTGATCAGCAACCTTGTGGGTTACAACGTTTCTTTTTCTTCATTTGCAATATTAAAAAAAAACAATGTTATCTAAAAGTAATTATAGAAAGAAGAATACATAGACATAAGAGAAATAAAATAACTGATCACTGTGATGTCTCATGCACCTCAGCTAGTTCCTTTTCCTCTATATGACAGCAGCTGAACCAATTGCTTGGTTTTTAATTGTTTCGAAGAGGTCAAACATGTATAAAGACACCTTTTACAAAACAATAGCAAATGTTTTCATGAAAGTGTGATCTTTTAAATATAATCTACTATTAATTAAATACAATTAAATATGAAGGTTCTGAAAAATGTGTTTTATTTGAAGTGTTTGCTATGTGTGTTATTTGGCAGGGCTTAATTAAAAGCAATTAAGTATCATTCTCCTTGTATTATACAGGCCTAAGTATTAAAATGAATTAAATTAATAAAAAATGAGTCTACATTATAAAACTGACTGGAGGTCAGTTAAAAACCATTAGATGCTTGTTCATGGTTGACCAAATCAAAGCCATCTAACAGCAAACCAGCGTATTTTGAAATGTTTCGTAACTGATCTCTGTCGGGCTTGTTCAGGTAAATCAGCATTACAGTTTATTCACCAAACTATGCTTGTTAATAGTGTTGTGCTGGTTTATCTCCAAATGATTCATAAAAGTTGTTGAAATCACATTGTCGTGTATTTGTGGCCAGTGTTGGGGAAATTAAATTAAATTAAATTAAATTAAAATGAAGGGCCCTTGTAAGGGTCCTTTCACACCAAAAGTGAAATGAATAAGCCTCAGGCTGAAGGAAGTGTCTCTGCACCTCACTCCCAACGTCTCTCAGCAAGGAGACAGGACAGCTGTCAGTGAATAAATGAGACAACAAAGTAACTTGCATTACTTATTTGATTACTTTGTTAATTAACTCCGATTAACTCAGAAAAACTCAGATACCAATTGAGAAGAGCTCATGTGGAAAAGTTTGACTTCCTGGAGAGCTTTGTATTAAAATACATGAAACTGTTTTCTGAGAAAAAAAAACGAAACTCTAAAATCAAAAGTCAGAAGAGTACCATTATATCTCACTTTCAAAGGAAACTGTATCTATTGTCAGGTTGTTTTTTAATCACACAAGGATCTTTGTGCACTTTGACACACTAGCAGCTCAGGTTGAGCGTTTCATTGAGGTTTGCCGTTTTCTGCTTTATTTAGGTCAGTGTCACTTTATGGTGTCTGGACTCAATCTTTGATGTCCAGTGTGTTCTACACACTTTACATGTTCAAGATTCGACAAGAAGGAGGATTTTACATGTTAGCTTGAGAGTTTGAGAAAGCAGCGTGCTTAGTTAGATTATTTCTTGAGTTTCTGTTGTTCTCAATACAGGAGTTACACGAAGTATTCTCAATACAGAATACACATTTGGAGGAATATGGCATCAAACACTGCTGTTTTCTGTTTGTGTATGTTTGTCACAAAATGTAAGTGGATTTTATTTAATTTCAATGAAATTGATGTATCTGATAAACCAACATCAATTAAGTTAAAGAGTGAATGCTAAGTGGACCAGTAGATTTACTTTATCATACATTATGTATTGTTATACATTAATTGTAGTCTTCTTTGTTTATTGAATTTCTAAAGGGCTTTAAAATGATTATCAACATATTGTTAAAATATGTTCATTAAATGTTCAAGTTCAGTTCTACAAAAGCAAGTTTTACAGCACATTGTATAAATTATTAAACTCTGAAAGATATCTGAGATTGGAATCTGTGATTTGTTGTTGACTGTTTCGTTCCAGGTATGTCTGGAGTTTATACAGATGAAACATATGAGATGATATCGGTGATGGAGGGAGATTCTGTCACTTTAAACACTGATGTTACTGAACTACACAGAGATGATCTTGTAATGTGGACATTTAGACTTCAGAATTCTGAGACTTGTATTGCTGAAATCTATAAACAGACCATCTCTATATATAATAATAAAGATAATAATGAGAGATTCAGAGGCAGACTACAGATAGACGAGCAGACAGGATCTCTGACCATCACAAACATCAACAAATTACACTCTGGACTTTATAAACTTCAGATCATCAGTGGAGGGGTCAAATACAAGAGCTTTAATCTAGCTGTCTATGGTGAGTAAACTGAGTAAATATTTTTATTGTTTTTATTGCTGTCTATGTGGGATAGTGAAGGCTGTTAGTGTCAGGAATTGGCTTAATGAGAATTGTTTAATAATGATAATTATTATTTTTTAAATTATATTAAAAGCTGCAGCATCAAGAAGCCTTTGCCCATGCATGTAAAATTCGTTCTAGAGCATCTGGACATGCAATTGTTATTTATTGATCTGAATATTAAGCATCTTTACACACATCTTTTTCAATAATTGGTTGTTTCCTGAAATGTTTTTGTGTGTCTTAGCTTTTCTTCCTGTTCCAGTCATCAGTGATTTTCCTCAAAACCCTTCAGTATCAGAAAGATCATCAGTGTTCAGATGTTCACTGCTGTGTTCAGCTGTGAATGTGAGTGATGTGACTCTCTCCTGGTACAAAGGAAACAGTTTATTGTCCAGCATCAGTGTGTCTGATCTCAGCATCAGTCTCTCTCTACCTCTGGAGATTGAGTGTCTGGATGATTCCTACAGCTGTGTTGTTGCTTATTCATTCACCAACCAGAATGAACACCTCAACATCACTCAACTCTGTCTGCCATGTTCAGGTACATCAGCAACATTTTTTAACATATAAGCTTTCTAATTGTGCAGTACATATCATCTGGATGAAGTTGCATTGAAAGGACTGACCATTTTCTCTGTCTGTTACAGAAAATGTCCAGGGTTTATATTTCATGCCAATTATAAGCGTTTGTGTGCTGCTGCTCATTTCTGCATGTGTGTTTTACTGTTACTGCATGAAGTTGAACCAAGAAAAACCAGAGGGCAAGTATTACTACAACTGACATGACTACATTTTTAAGTGTAAAATAGTTATAAAACTAAGAGCCAAAATTGATGTTTTAATATTTTAATTAGTTTTAAAAGGAAAAGTATGATTATTATATAATTTTAAATGTATTTTATACATGAGTAACAACAGAAAGCAGCATGAGATATAAAATACACTCAACATCTGCATGTGTTTGTGTTTGTAGATGAGAAAAGTCTGTCAGAATACACACAGATCATCTACCGTCTGCAGAACTGACACACATCACTGATCATCACGCATAATACACCACAGGACTGATTTATGTTTAATGTGACTGATTTAAGTTCACAGTCATGATGAATCTTGACTTCATCTGCTTTAAACTCATCTGGACTGCAACATGAATGATTATAAATATAGTTTTTCATTCACATACTCATTCACTTTGAAAAATCACTAAATGTCTAAAAGAGCAAAAATCATGCAATTTAATAAGGTTAAAGATTTATAGAAATGAAAATAATTTTATAATATATAATATTTATTATATTATTTGATATTAATATTTTTAAACAGAAATGTGTTCAACATAACTTGAAGTTGATTGTCAATGAATCTGCCCACTTATGTACTGAAACCTGAAGTGTGCTAAAACAGTGTCATAGACACACAATGGTGTTTAAAATTAATATGCATTTGATTCATATGTGGATATTTTACAATGTAATAAGACTTTAAATTCATTCAGTATGTTCTCATTTAGAACATTATTTCATTTCAATGAAATTATTGTGTCAAAACATTTGAAAGAGATTTGTGATTGCACGTTCATGAGATGTTTTGGAGTCAGACCTTCTGTTATTGAGGCCAGTAAATGTGGCGTCTGAGCTGAATGCGAACGCACTCGATGTTAGACGATGAGTGTTTGTGTTCATTTTCCTGAGAGTGTTAGATGTACAGGTTATGATGTTGTGATAGAAAATTTGTTAATGTAATTTAAGAAGAAAATAAAGAATGCATTAAACTTTGACATTGCATTAAACTCTGTGAACTGGCACAAGTCAGAACTTGTGTTACTGAGGTCAGTAAATGTGGCGTCTGAGCTGTGAGAATGTGGTTTAATGTGCTGCGAGGATCTTCAGCTGAAGCACACAGTGTTAGATGATGTGTGTCTGTGTGTTCATGTTCATGAGAGTGTGAGATATTGTGCAGTTTTTTCTTACAACCACAAAGTAACCTTCTGAAAACCTGTTAGACTGAAAAATACCTTTGATAAATATCTGAAATGAGAGTTTTCAGATGCAGAATGACGTTTTCTTATCTGTGTTCTCTGTTCCTGTTTGGCCTGTGTGGTGAGTAACTCTTTTAATCAGCAAATGTGGTTAGTTAAACACAAATTTCCACCACAAGAGATAAAAAACAAACACACAGTTTAATAGTCAATCTCTATTAAATTAAATCTAGTTAGTTTTGCTGTCTAATAATTACAGTGCATTGCATTTATATGATTTTCAGGTCTGTTTGGTGATACAGATGTAATAAAGTCAGTTTCAGTGATGGAGGGAGATTCTGTCACTCTAAACACTGATGTTAAAATGCAGAGAGATGATCAGATGCTGTGGATGTTTGGCCCTCAAGAGAGGCGAATAGCTGAAATCCACAGACAGAACATCTATATAGATGCCACTAATACAATATTTGAGAAAAGACTCCAGATGGACAGTCAAACTGGATCTCTGGCCATCAGAAACATTAGAACTGAACTGAACACACTGGACTTTATAAACTACTGATCCTCAGCAACAGAGGAACTTCAAACAAGAGATTCAGTGTTACTGTCTATGGTGAGTAATTGATTAAGATATTTTAGATATTTAATAAAGATGTTATGTTACAAAATATGCATAAAAAGCTGTGTTCTTTTATGCTTATGTATATTTAAGATGCTGATCATTTTTATGATCACCATCTTCATTTATACCATGTCTGTTTGCTTATTGATTATGGCATTATGTTTCTACTATAGATGGATGTATAATCCATATCAAATGTTTATCTCCCTTAGTTTAATTATTTTCTTGCTTTGTGCAGATGAAAAAAAAATCATTTTATACATGCATATTTCTAAAGAACTGAAACAGGACAAAGAGCCTCATATTAACTGCACTGATTAAAAACAAAAAAACTTCACACTTGACCTCCCAATCGAGGCTCATATCTGTCTTTAACTTGTTTTTGTTCTGTTTTGAAGTTAAATGCATTTTGTATGCAGATGCATTTATGCATATACTACTTATAGCTTGTGACAGGGTTACCGCAGATACATGTTGAACTTCAAATGTTGTTAGACTTAGACACTTGACTCGTCTCCTGACTCTCTAATGTATGAGATCTCATCCGTATTCTCTTTCTATTTGCTTCACCAATGAATCATTCAGTGAACACAGAAGAAGATATTTTGAATAATATGGGCAACCAAACAGTTGCTGGTCCTCACTGACTTCCATATGGAAAAAAATACTATGGAAGTCAATAGCAACCAGCAACTGTTTGGTTACCAACATTATTAAAAATATCTTCTTTTGTGTTCAACAGAAGAAAGAAACTCATACTGGTTTGAAGCATTAACTTGAAAGTGATTACAGTATTTTCATTTTTGGGTGAACTATCCCTTGAAGGGAATTACAACTTTCGTACTTTAATATTATATTCACTATTAACTAAGAGTTTTCCCTCAATAAACTCCTAATTTAATGCTTAATATAAGTAGGATGGTCGTGCAGAATAAGGCATTAATATGTGCTTTATAAGTAGATAAGCCAATATCTACAAAGATTAATAATATCTAGACATTTCATGATCAATAATTTGTTGTCCTAAAATGATATTTGTTTCCCTTATGTTCTCCAGCTCTTCTGCATGTTCCTGTCATCACCAGAGACTCTTCTCATTGTTCACCATCAGAAACATCATCAAACAAGAATTGTTCACTGCTGTGTTCAATGTTGAATGTGAGTGATGTGACTCTCTCCTGGTACAAAGGAAACAGTTTATTGTCCAGCATCAGTGTGTCTGATCTCAGCATCAGTCTCTCTCTACCTCTGGAGATTGAGTGTCTGGATGATTCCTACAGCTGTGTTGTTGCTTATTCATTCACCAACCAGACTGAACACCTCAACATCACTCAACTCTGTCGGCCATGTCCAGGTCAGCAGCAACATTTTCAACTCATTTTCTTTCTAAATGTGCAGTCCATAGCATTTGGATGTAGTTGCATTGAAAAGACAGATCTCTTTCTGTCATGTGCAGGTATATCAGCAGTAAATGCACGTTACAGACCTGAAAGTGTTAAAGTGCACTAATGTTTCCTTGTTCTTCTGTTTCAGACTCTGTTCGGTATTGTGGTTCTACTGAAGCTGTGATCCGATTGGCCATCTCTGCTGTGGTGGGCGTGGCTACTGTTGCAGTAGTGGTTTATGAGATCACATTTGGAAGAGCTCAGTAAGACAAGACATGAAGAGACACCAGGGGGCGATGTTTTCAAATCTAACCCCATATGCATTACATCTTCCAATCAAAATGCAAGAGTAAGATAAAAGTTTAGAAAACTATGAACAAATTAAACTTATGTTCTCTAATAAATAAAGCTCCTATTTGAATACAAAGCACAGTAAGAAAAGTAAAGGAATTGATTGTGTAAATAAAGCTTTTCTTCCCTTTTGAGGTCTATGTGGCATTTAATGTGTTTTTATTGGTCACTTCCTATCACATGGTCATCAAGGAATAGTTCCTTTTATTTTTTTTTATACTTTTTTTTTTTTTTTTTTTAATTAAACATTTATTCAGAAATACAAGTGTGACTGAACATATGCCAAGGAAAAGAGCCAGGGGTTATTTGTTTGTATACTATAGAGTGTTGCAGCAGTGATGATGAGTGTTTTGGCAAACCCAGAAGTAAACATCGCCCTGGTTAACCGGAGTAAGTGAGATTTTTTGTAAGTTTGATTGTTAAGGTTCCTTCAAGCATTTAAAAATGATTTGAAAATTTGATTTCAGTCCTTAAAGCAAAGAGTTCACCTGTTCAGTGTGACTACGTTTAATGTCCCTGACGACCTCTGTAGTCCAATTTGAACACTTGTTTATTGTTATGTCGTGGAATAAAACATTAAAAAAAAAAAAATAGTTGAGCTTAACCTTATTTAAGTCATTTAACCAAAAATCCATTACAACACATACACACACAAACACAAAACAGCAATTTCTCTCTAGGTTATAAGAATTTGCATAGTTAATTTCAGCTGAAGCGGATTCAACTGGCTCAAATTCCACATAAATACAGTTTTGTTATCAGCCTGAGAAATGTAAATTAGAAATGGTAATAGCACAATTTGCATAACTGATTTCATGTTCAGTTGACTTTGTGTAAATATCACAACCACAGTCCAAGACGTAGATAAATGTTTTCTTTGACCTGAAGCTTATTTGTATAGTATGAATGTAATTTGGACGTACTACATTTGCCATGTTTTTACTGTCATGTGACCTTCCATTCACAAAAACCTTTGAACTTGATTATTATTATTGGGGGGTCGTGTAATTTTGTATACAGCAAATGTTCTGCACTCTCAGAAAAAAAAAAGGTACAAAATCTGTCACTGGGGCACTACATTAAAAAAAAAAGTACTAATGTGTGCCAGTTAGGTACTATTATGTACACTTTAGTTAAGGTTAAAAAATTATTTACTCACCCTAACATCAGCTGTTCAAGGATTGTTACAGGATTTATATTTTTATCACATTTGAAAATATATTCAAATAGAAAACAGTTATTTTAAATTGTAATTATAATATTACAATATTACTGTTTTTAGCGTATTTGTTATTAAATAAATACTTGGTGAGCCTTCATTCGAAAATATTTTTTTAAATCGTACCAACCTCAGGCTTTTGAATGGTAGTGTACCATTTTTGAAAATGGAGATTAATGCAGCCAAATTTCATCCGAATTGAAGATTATTAGTAAATAACTGAAATTTGGTCTGTTCGCACACAAAGAAAAGGCATGGTCATTATGAAATTGTCGTTGTATGACAAAAATGTGTAATTTTGTATTGTACTGAAAAAAATAAAAAGCACATAGCTTTAGAACAAGAATAATGTGAGTAAATAACGTAAAAAAAAAAAAAAAAAAAGGTGTACCTGTAGGCGGTTCTGCCCCAATGACATCTCAACATCTCAAAACCCCAATGACATCTCAACATCTCAAAACCGCACCTCCTGTTTAGCAGGTGGGCGCTTTATCTTAATCACCTTGAAAACTGCAGCTGCCAAAATCTTTGTTTAATTGACCTCAATGGGAGTTTTATTTTATAACAAAGGAAGTGAAAGTGCTGTGCAATTACTGAACGTCAAATGCCTGAAAACCCAGGTGTTCTCCGTCACCTTGAACACTGCATCTACACTATAATTTTTTCTATTTATATTTTCATTCATTTTGTTTTTTCTAGGATAAGCATTGGTGCAAAGTCTAGAAAATGTGCAAAATAACTACAAATAAAATTATTTAAAACAAACAAACAAACAAACAAACAAACAAACAGTGTTTAAAAACTTACAATGCAAAACGTTTTGGAAGGTCAGTGGAGGCTGTCCAAACATGTCCATCGTGATTTTCCCACCACATTGAAAACATTATTAAATTGACCTTTAAATGTATATATTTTTTAATTGGTTCATATGTGTGACACATTGGGTGCATTGTGTAATGTTAAATCATTTTTAAAAAAAATCATTTAAATTGTTTTGCAAAAAAAAAAAAATGGTATAATTTGATTTTAGTGCTTTCTGACAATGTCCCATTGTGTGATGGGATTATGGTTTCTCTCAGTTTTTCTTGGTTTTTTGTGACAAGTTTCAGAGGATGTGGTTTGTAAGTGAGAGATGAAGGAAATGCGAAGTCACACAACACAGAAATCAAGTTTCCATTCTCTTAAAGGGATAGTTCACACAAAATGGACATTCTGTTATCATTTACTCACCATCATGCTCTTATAAACCTGTATGACCTTCTTTCCCCTGTGAAGATATTTTCATAAATGTCTTTGTCCATACAATGAAAGTCTAGTGGGCCACTATTGTTTTGAACACAGATTACTTTCTTTGTATAGACAAAAACAGAATGTAATATCACAAATGTAATTGCGAATAAAAAAAATTCCTTTAAAATGTATTATTCTAGTGCTTGTGCATTTTGCATGGCACATATTTAATGTATATTTGTTTGTTTGTTTGCAGAAAGCAGAATAAACCCTAGGTTCTTCATGCTCTGTGGCACACTTTCCAGCTCAGTACTGAATCTAAGTGTGATGTTCTGTGCTCATTTCTTAGGCTCTTGGCCTAAAGCTAGGGTGCATAGAAATACTTTAAAGGTACATATTGGTAGCTAAAGTGTACATACCTTAATGGTACATATTTGTACCTTTTGAAAAGGTACCGCACCAGTGTCCGCTTTTGGTATGGTGGCTTACGTGCATTGAGTGTGTGGGTGGAAGGTTTGGTGGGTTTAGCTGATCTGTGTGCCATCTGTGTAAACAATCTTACTGCATAATTATGTTTATAATATAAATACCTCAATGTTTATGCAAAAACTGTTTTGCTGTTCAGGATCTCCATCCTTCATCTGCAATTAACTATTACATTTCATATAGTTAATCAGTATCACGCTAAGACTGACGTTTTTTCCCACCAAAAACCAGCATGATTACAAATGTGATATTGGTTTTATGTTTAAAATATCAAAACAGTATGAATGCATTTGTAACTGCAGGTTAATTGCATTCATGTGCTGCATTAAACAGTGTGTAAATGCATCTAAATGCCACTTCAGATGCAGCTTCTGTGTTTCTTCTGCATTGCAAAGGTTAGTTTTGTCAGTACTGATTTCATTTGCTTGGTAACAGCCCAAATTACTTATTATTCTAATTGACTGATTCAATTTAAGAATTTGACTGAAAAGATGATGCACACTTTTAGAAAAAAGGACTTTATAAAGGTAAAAATGCCCATAAAAGGGAAAAAAAATCAATTTAAACTTATTGGAAAAGATTAATTTCTATCACTGCTGTGAACTGATCACCACACAGAATATGAAGAATATCAAAAACTTTAGGAGTCAGCTGTCCACGGTAGTCCTTAA
>NW_015664195.1:0-7679 GCF_001515625.1 Sinocyclocheilus rhinocerous | reverse complement strand
TGACTGATTCAATTTAAGAATTTGACTGAAAAGATGATGCACACTTTTAGAAAAAAGGACTTTATAAAGGTAAAAATGCCCATAAAAGGGAAAAAAAATCAATTTAAACTTATTGGAAAAGATTAATTTCTATCACTGCTGTGAACTGATTACCACACAGAATATGCAGAATATAAAAAAATGTAGGAGTCAGCTGTCCACGGTAGTCCTTGAGATATCAGCACAATAACACACAAAATATCATCTAATTATCGTTATCGATAAAATCTATTAAAATATTGAGATATATTTTTTGTCAATACACTGAAAAAAATGTTTCATTCATCAAATATGAAAAATAAATAACTTGCCCTTAGGGACAAGATGTGATGGGACAAGATGTGTCACATAGATGTGAATCATTACCCTACATTTTTTTAATTGGATGAATGAAACATTTTTTCAGTGTATCGCACACCCCTAATATATTTAACATTTTGTTTAGAAAAAAATTTAAATGAATATGAGAAGTGCCCTTTTTTTCCACTTGAGCCCCTGCCCCTCAAAATGTGTATTTTCGTGTACAAAAAATTTGGTAGCACTTCATTTTACAGTCCTGTTCTGTGTTTACATACTACGCATTATTGCAATTACAATAACTGGGTAATAATTAGGTTTAGCAAAATTATTTGCTAAAGTAAGGAAACTTTGCTTTCTTTGCTCCTGTAAACATACATTGGTTTTCACGAGACTCACTGGCGCATGCGCAGCGCTGAACTCATACGTCATCCGCCCGGAGCTGCTTCCATGTAGGACTGTTGGAACAAGCTACATTAAAGTGATTGTTACGTTTTGAATATGGCTATTTTTCTTACAAAAACGCATCGATTCGCTACAGGAGGCCTTTGTTCACCCCCGTTGCGCATGCGCTGGTGAGTCTCGTGAAAACCAACGTATGTTTACAGAGGCAAAGGAAGCAAAGTTTCCTTACTTTAGCAAAGGAATACCAGTCTCCTCTTGGCTTATATCGAAATCCTCCGACATTCTTCTTTACAAATCCTCGTTTTGTACTTCTAATTAGTGACCGTTGTTTTGTTTTGATCTCTCCTCTGCGCTTCCGCGTTCGTCACTTCTGAATGGCGCATGCACAAAGCTGACCTCATACGTCATCCGCCCGGAGCTGCTTCCATGTAGGACTGTTGGAACAAGCTACATTAAAGTGATTGTTACGTTTTGAATATGGCTATTTTTCTTACAAAAACGCATCGATTCGCTACAGGAGGCCTTTGTTCACCCCCCGGAGCTGCGTGAAACACTTTCTTTTATGGATGGGCGCTTTTTATTTAACTTCTTTTGGACTGATGCATGCAACACCCGCTGAGTGCCATTAAACAGCTTGAAAGATCAAAGACAATTTTTAATATAAGTCTGAAAGAAGAAAGTCATATACACCTAGGATGACTTAAGGGTGATTAATTTATGGGCTAATTTTTGGGTGAACTAACACTTTAAGCTAACTGAGACGTGTTATAGCACTTGTATATCATTGCTCTTTTGTTGATTTTGATTGATTCTATTGTCCTCATTTGTAAGTCGCTTTGGGTTAAAAGCGTCTGCTAAATGACTAAATGTAAATGTTGTTCTCTGCACTTTTATACGTATGATGTTGCAGAATGAATAATTTAAAAACTGCTTTTTTTTTTTAAAAAAGTGCTTTTTCTTGATTTTTTCTTTTGTGGCCGGAGTAATGAAACCAGGCCTAAAAATAACTGTAAAGTGGATTTTTTTCTTGTTTAAAGGGGTCATATGATGCTGCTAAAAAGAACATTATTTTGTGTATTTGGTGTAATGAAATGTGTCTTTGTGTGAACATTTGGGCGGTGTTATGCAAATCTTCTCAGATAGTGAGGTAGATATGTGGGGGCGTGTTCGAACGAGGCGTTTTGGGTAGGTGTGGCTGACTCTTAACTTTTATAAAGAATATCTCTTTGGATTTGAGACTTTAGTCTTTGCAACTTTACAGATCTTCTTTATGCACCAAGAGCTTGTAACACTCCAAAGAGATAGGAAAAATTGAAATCGCATCATATGACCCCTTTAAAGGACTCAAGATCTCGAATGATCACCCTCATGATCTGCTGATAGTTTTAAGTGCATTGGCTATGAATTTTGGCTTCAGTTCAGTTCTTCTGTGTCTCTGTGCATGTACTTACATGATCTTGAAGCATTTCATTCCCTTATTTTGTGGGATTTGAACTTCTCACAGCATTCCTTTTTTTCATGCATAAATAGTATAACTTTGTTTTTTCTAAATCTTTGTGCTGTAAGCATATGTAGTAACAGCACTGTTTTTCTCTTCCTGATGCGTGTGTCTTTTCTTACAGGAGACTACTGGACAGAATCAGACAGAGTATTCAGAGGTGGCTTTCAGATGATGATCATTCAGACTGTATTATTATACAGCTCATCTTATTACAGGCCAGAGCATGTTGGGGCGTATGTCAGTATGTAACAAAGCTTCAAGTCTCAAAGTTGAACTGCAATTCTACTGGTTGTGGCATTGTTTACTACAAATGAGTATTTCATCGTACAAGTACTTAATGAAAAAATAATTAATCTTTAATAAGAAAGAAAGAACAGAAGTCTAGAGTATTCACAACAGACAACCTAATGAGACGCTCCGTTAATTTCTGATCTCAATCTTGTCTGCAGCTGCACAGCTTCATACCTTACACAGTATGATCATGACTTGAGTTTAGCTGGTTTGTGTAGTATTATTTTCACACCCATCCACATGATTACTATCCTAGTTCTGATTATGAACCAAGAGTCATGAAAAACAGGACAAAAAAAAAAGATCAAAAGAAAGAAGAAAGCTCAGAAAAAGAACCAGCCAGAGCTACATACAGTATGTATAATGAGTCCAACCCAAATGTATACAGTCATGTAATCATTGAGGCTCCATCTGTTGACTATTTGCTAGTTTTACATGTAGCATGATCAAGTCGGCCCCTGCTGGTAGAAAATCACAACTACACCATCTGTGTGACAAAAAATAATCTTTTTATCTATTGACCGCCTTAAAATCTGAATTATCTGTGTATTCTGAAAAACAGGTAATTTTTATTTATTGCTGCCTACCAGTATAAATACAATAAGTTAAAGACCGTATTCTCAGATTGTTTTGATTACTGATGTGTCATATATTTGGTGTGAACTGTATGAATTTACACTGCTTTAAACATTGTAGCATACCAAGCAATTTCAAACAAGTTTCACCTATAAGTAGCATTCGGTAAGAAGTGAAAGCTTCAGTCTAAGTATGTACTTAAGTGTCATATTGCAGAATGTCACACATTTGCTCAAATACATTTTCTATTTTTCTAAAGAATGCTGACATAATGTAAACAGCCACATCACCCTGTAGCTCAAGACTGGTCGCCCACTGAAACTAAGCAGGGCTGATGCTGATTTTTACTTCTTGAAAGTATTGAAAATATTAACTGAATCTGTTTGTAATAGGTTTAAGCATTTGTGCTGAAGCATACTGACAGTTCTTGCCCTTTTTGCAGGTTTGTTCTTTTGTACCTGATGTTTTTGTTATGCTGTAATTTCAATGGCTGTAGAAAAATAAACACACTAAAACATGCTCTCTGTACTGATTCATGTTTTTTTTTCTTATGCCACAGTAATGTCCAAATATATATATATATATATATATATATATAATTTTCAGAATCAGACATTATTTTGAGTCGTAATTGGATTATGTTTCTCTGTTTCTTGGTTTCACAGGATGTGGTTTGTAAGTGAGAGATTATGGAATATTAAAATAATATATGTAATATTGTAGTAAGAGAAATAAAACATCTGAATGCAAAAGTCAGAAAATGTATATAGCCTACTCTCCTGCTTGCAAAATAGTTTAGGAAATAGCGTCTGTTATCAGTTTGTTTGAGGCTCTTCATACCCTCTGACACACTGGCAGCTCAGTTTGAGAGTTTCAGTGAGATCTGTTGTGGTCTGCTTTTTTTAGGCTGAGTTTATGGGGTCTGGACTCAAACGCTGTATTTGTGAGCAGTGTGTTCATGCATTTAGGACTCATCAAGTCATCGGAAGAAAACAGTTAGATTGTTTCTTGAATCTCTGTTGTTCATCGTTTCGGACACATTTTAAAGAATGTGATGTCAAACCTGTAAGTGATTTCATTTTAATTTAGCTTTTACTGAATTCAGATAAATGTGACATGATTAGTTCAATTCATTCCATACTATTAATTTGCATTGAACAACTTTTGTTTTTATGAAAAAAAAAACTTTGTTTCAGGTGTGTTTGATGTTAAAACAGATGAAGTGAAGTCAGTATCAGTGCTGGAGGGAGATTCTGTCACTTTACACACCGATGTTAAAGTACAGAGAGATGATCAGATACGGTGGACGTTTGGACCTCAAAACACTCGAATAGCTGAAATCATTAAAAGGGACCAAATAAACTTTATTTTTGTCAGTAATGATGGGAGATTCAGAGACAAACTACTGATGGACAATCAAACTGGATCTCTGACCATCAGAAACATCAGATCTGATCACACTGGACTTTATGAACTGACTGTCATCATCAGTGGAAAAACCTCATTGAAGAGCTTCAGTGTTACTGTGTATGGTGAGTAAACTGTACTCTCACTAATGCTAGGATTGTTCATTAATGTTTAATTCTAGTCTGAACTCACAATGTTGTAAATGATATATGATGCCCCAAATGCCCAAACTACAACAGAAATTAACTACTAAATGTTAAAATAATATATCAAATAGCTGCTCAAATGATCAATCATTGTTTTAGAGTAGATGTACAAGCATTCATTTCTTTCTCAGCCTTGCATTTAAAATGTTGGTTTCTTTTTGATTAGCTTTTGCAAGAAAACATCTGCGTCATATTAATTTTATAATAGTTTGTTGATTATGATAAATACTTGGTCTTTCATGTTTTCCAGCTCCTCTTTCCATTCCTGTGTTCACCAGTAACTCTTCAAACTGTTCTTCATCATCATCAGGATCATCTTCAGTGTCCAGATGTTCACTGCTGTGTTCAATGTTGAATGTGAGTGATGTGAGTCTCTCCTGGTACAAAGGAAACAGTTTATTGTCCAGCATCAGTGTGTCTGATCTCAGCATCAGTCTCTCTCTACCTCTGGAGGTGGAATATCAGGAGAAAAACACCTACAGCTGTGTGCTCAACAATCCCATCAGCAACCAGACCAGACATCTGGACATCATTCAGCTCTGTCACACATGTGCAGGTCAGTGATGTTACTTATCTGTTGCTCGTTGTAAGACTGACGCTTCCTATATATAGACTGACACTTAATATTATTTTGGCTGAATTCAGAACAGAAAGTGTTTCTCTCTGTGTTCATTACAGAACAGAGCCAGCATTCGTATGTGATTCTAATGATAATAGTCAGTGTGTGGCTGTTGGTGTTCATGTCTGCTGTTATAATGATGTACTGCTGCTGCAGGAAATTGTGTCAAGCACAACAAAAGGGTAAGTAACTGACAAAGCTTACTATATTATTGATTTATACATTGTGTTAATATTATATTAATATACTTTGTGTTTGTATATTAAAAATATTAAATAATACATTTACCTGAGAACAATCTAAACATTACCTGAGAAGCAGTTACTTAAAATATGAAGTCTTGTTTTCTAAAAAAATATTACATTTTTGTTAGATTTTTCTTAAAACAAGGAAAAATATCTGACGATGGGGCAAGAATCTTGTTTTGCCTTTAAATTAAGATTCTTTTTCTTACCCCACTTTTGCAGTGTGTCTCGAGTTATTATTCATTGTCATGCCATCATATTCCACTAGATGGCGGAAAACTATTTAACATACTCAATATCCTCACGTGTCTGTGTTTGTAAATCTGACAATCATAGAACAGCAAAACATGTCAGAATACACACAGATCATCTACTGCCTTCAGAAGGAAGATCTGCCAGAGGTCATTAAACATTTTATCCTATCAACACACAACACAGTGATATTATATCTGTACTTTTGTAGGATGTGCACGCGTGTCTTATTTCTGCTCAAAATAGTAGACTTAAGTCCCTGCTGAAAAAAACAGCTAAAACCAGGCTAAGCTGGTTTTAGCTGGTCATCCAGCCTGATCTTAGCTGGTCATAGCTGGACATCAGGCTGGTTTTAGAGGGGTTTTGGCCATTTCCGTAGCTGGTCAGGCTGGGAGACCATCTAGAACCAGCTACTTCCTGCTTAAACCAGCTAGGACCAGCCAACCATGCTGTTTGACTTGCAGTCGAAAAGCTTTATTTATCTTTAAGAAATCGCTAACTATGATGTCCAGCACCATGTGCACATGCGCATCGGGGCCCGTGTTCACGAAACATCTTAAGGCTAAAAGTAGCTCATAACTCGCCGAATTAGGAGAAAATCTTTAAAATAATGGCTGTGTCAATCCTAAATTTAGGACTCCTACATTTTTGCCTAAATCTGTGAAAGGTTAGGAGTAGTGAAAAGGACTCCTAAGTCACTAAGACCAAGCCACAAACTATCCTCAAATGGCTGATGCCGGCAATCTGCCTCTGAATGTAAACATTTTATAAACATTTGACGATAATGAGCTTTTAAAAAGGTATCGCCTTTGGTTTTGGAGGTTTACTTTGATTATCCTTGTTTTCATTAACCAGTTGGGCAAGAAGTAACAGCTGTTCTTGAGTCCAGTGTTTTTTTTGTTTTTTTGTTTTTTACATTTGCATGTATTGCTATCAGCCATAATTATTCTACTCTGTTAATTAAAAGACTGTTTATATGCATATCCGCTAATTGTTTACGAGAAGCATACATGGAAGAGGCTGACAATTAGCTGAACATATACTTGTTTAATTAGTGACACTTAGCCTGCATTTTAAAATCTTTATTTGAATGTGGCAACATTTTTATTTTTAAAACCTTTATATATGGCAACATCGTGCTCTACAATATTTACATGAATAAATCTGACAGAGACCCCTCCTCCCCTTTCAGCCAATCACTGTGTGCATAGTTAGTAAGCATGCTGACATCATCCATAGCAACGAGGTCAACCCCGCCCCCTTACTCTCTATTGCTTAGTAAAAGTTAGTCTCAGCAGTTTTGTGAATAGGTTTTAAGAGAAAACTCTTATCTAAAAACTTTTACTGCTATTTAGGAGAACTCTTAGTGGTAAGATAAAATGTTTTGTGAATACGGGCCCTGATCACATCTGCTGGTAGATGCCGTAGGCTAAGCATATTGCGGACAAAAAGCCTGTCATCCAAAAGTAGCCATGTATTCTAAAGACTGCAGAACTGTGCGCACTGTCATTATGCCATCAGCGTGTGCATAAGTTTGTTTACGAGACTGCGTTTAAATTATGTATGTAGGTTTATATAAAATGTTTATGTAACATTATATGAAGTAAGTATTTCATTTGAATTCTATATCATTTTTATAGTCACATAATTGGATTCTGTCTCTCGTGACAGTGTGGTCAGGATGTGGTTTGTAAGCGAGAGATGGTAAAGAGATGTAGAAACTGAAATAGAGGGAGGGCGAGGGTGCTCATGAATTATTAATCTAAAGAGACATAGAGCTGGACATCCTACTAAGAGGTACTGCAAGCTAGCTGGGAAAAGGAAAGGGCGCCAAAGTTTAG
>NW_015664194.1:277882-281547 GCF_001515625.1 Sinocyclocheilus rhinocerous | reverse complement strand
TCACAAGTAAGGTCAATAGAAACACCGGTAATGATGGTCACTGCTAAGGGAAATATTGTCCGGCCTTACATGTTTGAGCCGAACTCAGACCCCGAATCGGCGACGACAGGAGACAACCAACCACCTCTTCAAACGCACTTACAACAGGATGTTTCAGAATGGTAATTCATGTTTTTTGTTTTTTTCAAACACCTAATGCAGTAAATACAAACCTGACCAGCCGAGCGTTTGTGATCACGTGAACTTAAAGACACTTGTACAAATGCGGATGGGTGACATGAATGGAAATTATTCCAGATTGGCAATGTAGTATTTGGTTTCTGTATTCTGTACTGTAAATGGAAGCGTCAGTGCAAGTTCTACTAGGAAGACTTAATGCCACGTCGCATATTACAATTAGATCTAGCCAATCGTCACTCAACATAAAGAATATAAAAGCCCTCTACTCACCCTTCATTGTGTTTGCAGATACTGCCGCTGACGTTTCCTGCTCAAGCTGTCACTTGATTTATTGCCCGACTTTACCTGGGCTACTTGCATATAGTTACATTTGTCTTCTGCGAACCATTGCGAGTTTGACATTCCTCTCAAGATGCACGCTAGATTGTTGCCATCGTGCAATGCTCTGGTGTCGCAGTGAATGTTCGCGGTTGTCGGTAGTGTTGCCATGATATACAGATGTCGGAGTTTTCTCGGCGGAGGATGTGAAACATTGGCGGTGTTATGGATCAACTGGGGATTGTGTTAACTGGGGATGTGCGCGTGCATATGAGCTATTTTATGTCCCATTCCAGCAGATTCGTCAAAAGCGACTGCAAAGCTGTAATGAAAAGGCGTTGGTAGATTCTTAATGTTCTTAATAAATGTTGATGCAATTATCACGCTGTGTTGTTTCCTCAATACCTGTTTTAATGCATGCGACACAGTTTAAGTGTCATTTAAACATGATTTCACGTGGTGACATGGTTCACAAACCACGCCCACGTTATCTTGGCACATCCACTTCTATGGAAAATGACAATCGCTCAAATAAACGTATATTTCAAGTGTAATTCACTTCTATACACTGACTGAGTGAAAATATCGTTATTTAGCAGTCTGTTATTTACACTAAGTGCAAAAAAACTCATTTTGAATCAGCTATATGATGGGGAAAATAAGATGAACAAAGTTGGTTAAAGCTGGATTCGAACTCGGATCGACTGCAGCTATCCAAAGTTACTGTTGTGCATTTAAGTCCCTATTGCGTTACTGATGTGGATTTATGTGGTCATATTGTTGACTCAAATATTGTAATAAATAATACATAACTCATTCAAAATGTTTTTTGTTTTTACTTCTTGTTTACTCAGACGGTGCCTTGTCAACAATGTTAAATAAACATTTGAGTCAACAATATGACCAACCCTCTACGGACACCTTGGCAATTGAATCGCATGTGTGTTTGGGAGTGTTATTTTTTAGGATTACTGATAAACTACTGTCGTTTGATTTGTATTATTTGTATTTGTTATTTATTTTAATTTTAGTTAAATTATGTCTGAATTTATTATGTCTGTATAGGTCTTTTATTAAGTTTTTAGTTTTATTTAATTTGAGTTATTTTAATACTTCAACAAACTAAATGGAAATTAAATATTATATATATTGAATTTATAAATGTGTATGTATGTATATATATTTATGTATGTATGTATATATATTATATATATATATAATTTTGTTGAGTAATTAGAATTAAAACTTTGTAACCATGAACTTAGGACTGGTGCTGGTGCTTTTTTCGGTCATTCAGTGTTCCTGTAAAAAAAAACTAGCAATAGTTTGCGCATTAGTTCCGCCCACTACCGGAGAAAGCGGTAGTTCTTGAAAGCTGAAGAATTCCAAAGGAACTCTGTTATTTTTACAGGAAAATACAACAAAGTATATCGTTTACATGTAGCGCATCAATTCTGCATGTTATGAAAGACTCTCGCTCTTTGCGCGTGTGAGAGAAAGCGACGGTGAGTCGTGCGCCTCCACACTAGAGTTTACGTTACGCCAAATACACAAACAAAGGTGCGCTGCGCATCCATTCAAATGAACTGAAAAATATCACAGATCACTTGACGGAGAGTGAAACTCTGAAGCGCTCAGTCAGAGTGTTCTGTGAGTGAAAATATATCTGTGCTAAACATATACTCAGCATCCAACTCACACACTGGCGAGTAAAATCTGAGAATTTATTAGCGGCTGGCTAATATTAGACATCATTTAGTCGCCCAGAGTGAAGATTTAGTCGCATATGCGAGTGATTTACTCGCAATGTAGAGGGTTGATGACACACATAAATCCACATCAGTAACGCAATAGGGACTTAAATGGCGTAGGGACTTAAATGCAATAGGGACTTAAGAGTGAAGATTTAGTCGCATATGCGAGTGATTTACTCGCAATGTAGAGGGTTGATGACTTAAATGGCGTAGGGACTTAAATGCAATAGGGACTTAAATGGCGTAGGGACTTAAATGCACAACAGTAACTTTGGATAGCTGCAGTCGATTCGAGTTCGAATCCAGCTTTAACCAACTTTGTTCATCTTATTTTCCCCATCATATAGCTGATCCAAAATGCATTTATTTGCACTTAGTGTAAATAACAGACTGCTAAATAACGATATTTTCACTCAGTGTATATAGAAGTGAATTAACAATTACACTTGAAATATACGTTTATTTAAGCGATTGTCATTTTCCATAGAAGTGGATGTGCCAAGATAACGTGGGCGTGGTTTGTGAACCATGTCACCACGTGAAATCATGTTTAAATGACACTTAAACTGTGTCGCATGCATTTAAACAGGTATTGAGGAAACAACACAGCGTAATAATTGCATCAACATTTATTAAGAACATTAAGAAAGCTTTTGACGAATCTGCTGGAATGGGACGTAAAATAGCTCACATGCACGCGCACATCCCCAGTTAACACAATCCCCAGTTGATCCATAACAGCGGAGCTTCCAGTTCACGTCCGCTGTCATTCCGAGTGCTTTCCGAAATTCCGAGCTGTCGCTTCTCAATCAACAAAATATTTTGCCTGTACGCTCACGTGAACCTGCACGAAAGAAGACTCTCCGGGCCTGCTGTTGGAAACAAGGCTGCTGGTATCCTTCGGCATTTCGTCTTCATGACCTCATTAGCCTACACCATTATAAGTATTATTCTGTTTTATTCACTCGTGGCGCTTGGGCGTAGATGTTATTCTCTGCAAGGTTATTCACTCACACACTTGTTTAAGGGTGCTTTCACACTAGCACTTTTGGTGCACACCCGGGTTCGATTGACGTCAGAGTTCGGTATGTTTGAATCATAGACTGTATAAAAACATGGACGTAGTGTCCGTGACGTCACCCGTAGGTTCCTGAAGAGGTTTTTGAAGCTCAAAGTGGGCGGAGTCGGCTGTCGTCATCTTGGCAGCGTGTCACCGCGCGTCACTCCCGAAAATGGGCAAAAAGGCGGGAGCTGGTTGCTGAAACCACACCCACCTAGCTCGACGGTGGTGACAGCAGCGGCAATCCACCTGTCACTCAAGTGGCCACACTCTTAATTATGCAGAACTTTAAGGCTTAATATAATTTAAACGGATGACATAAAAAAATTCACCCCCTCACAGTTGTCATGAAG
>NW_015664194.1:251196-277564 GCF_001515625.1 Sinocyclocheilus rhinocerous | reverse complement strand
CGAGCGTGACTGACGCGCTGCAAGCAGAGAGCTGTATATCTCATTTCTGTTCACCTTCAGAGTTCTTTAGGGCATTGGCAGTAAGGCAGACGTAAGTGCCGTTAAGTACTGAAGCTTTGGAAACAAAACCAACGGTTCAAATGCATAAATATAAAATTGAAGAGAGCAATGCTATGCATTTTGCCATCTTCTCCTGCGCCTTCGTTACTAAGCAATGGGGTAAACAGCTGCTGGCTTGATGACGTAAACGAACCGCGGTTCGGACCCAAATAATATAATGTGAACACAGTCCAGCGGGGGGAGGGGGGAGCAATCAAACTCTGGTTCGGACCAAGCAATCGAACCAAGTGTGAAAGCACCCTAGTGTCGCGTGATGGTTCATGTATGAGGTTAATCTAGCAGACTATCGCTGCCTAATTTGAACCTAGGCTGCATTTTTCATTAGTGCAATTTTGAAGGGAAAATAAATGAATAAAATAACCGCGCTCAGCGTCTTTTGTAAAACAGATTATAGTACTGAGGCCAGAGTTCAGAATTCATAGCTCACATAATGCTGTACGATTCATCTTTGCAAGCTCAGTGATATCTTTAACCTACATTTAATGGAATCAAGACCATAACTAATATTTACTTCTATGAGGAGTATTAAAAACCCCTTTCCAACCAAAATTATAATATTTAACGAGATGTTTGCTCAAACTAATACATTCAATGTTTGGAACAACTCTTTCGTAATGAGGCATCTTGAGGCTCATTATTATAGGCTTAACTTACTATCTTACGCTGATAAAGACTGTGTCACTCGCATTATACCTTTCTGTAAAATACCCTATGTCTAGCACACCGTAAGGTATTTGTTGTCTTAATCATATACTTTTGTCTTTGTTTCTTCAGTCATTGTTTCATTTGCATCTATCTACAACAATTCCTGAATGCCTTGTACTGGAATGGGGTAAGTATTACGACTTTTAAGTCTCTCCTGTTGCGTATACCATTTCTGCAAAGTGGCCCTCGCTGTCTATTTCTGCATGAGCATCCTCTGAATAAGAGCAAGAATGTAAACGGACACGTTTTCTTGCTATGCTCAAACATTAAAGTTTTCCCGACGCACAATATATTGACTCTAACTAAGAATTTCATCATAGTTTTTTGTCTAATCTGATTATTCTTATACTATTCTCAGGACACATTATATTTAACGTAATTAGCTTTAGCTTAGCTATGTGGCATTAGTCTGCTCTGATAAATAACTAGCTGGCGCTCTCTTTTTCTATGTGGTGAGCATTAAAGTATTCTATCTTGGAACTTGTACTCGTCAAGGTCTTTCTATAGTCTGATGTGTTTTACGTACTTCCCGTCTATAGACATGACTTCCTCTCCGGATTTTCTCCTCAACTTTGTCAATGTTTGGACTTGGAGGTTATAATTACTACATTTCTGTTAAAATTTAGTTTGTGCCCCGTGACATTAATGTCCTGGTCAGTGTATGCTCATTCATGACATCTGCTTTACAGTTGTGCAAAAAAATCTTTGTGTAAGGGCTTTCTTTGTTTTTACAGGTTTTAATAGCTATCTAAAGTTCAATTAGCTAGTAAGGCATCGTTGTCAAATGTAAAGCTTTTCTATCCTTCTGCAAGGGTAATGTACCACAAGATTTATTTTTCATCTTTGTCCTAGTTCCATACTTTCCTAATATTTCTTTAACTTGTATTTCATGCGATCTGGTTTCTCTGAAGGTTCACTCATTGGGGTGCTATGGTTAAATGGAGTCTTGTCTGCAGCGTCTATCAAGCTTTCGTGGGAGTTAAGCCAAAGAATAGCTTTGTTTATTACAGTTCCTATATTTATGTTTGTTATGCGTTTTTTTACGCTTTACAGATCTTCTTTATGCACCAAGAGCTTGTAACACTCCAAAGAGAAAGGAAAAATTGAAATCGCATCATATGACCCCTTTAACTTTACTACATTCGATCACTTTACTAACCTTGGCTATTCCATCACAATGCAATCAATTAGATTCCATGGCTGCAGATGCAGAGAACCGTGGCACTCACCTCATCTTTACACAGGTCGATCTTTGGGACTGGCGCTATTATGAATGCAGTCTCTATCAAGCTGATGTATACATCGTAATTTTCCCATTCGAGTTCTAGGTAAGTTTGTCCATTACTGTTTATGAAGTTCGGCCTATCGTCGCCTTCACATATCACGGCCTATTGGGGCCTTCGCTTAACATTGAGTATCTCTTCTACTTATGGTCATGCTGATCTGGCTCATTTTCTATTTTGGGGGAAGAGGTTTCCTCTGTGGGTTCCAGCAGTTAGATGGAGTTCTTTCAAGAGTGTGCAGGAGTCTAGCCTAAAGAATGTGTATTATATATCTGTGTATAACGTCTTTCTTAGTCGCTGTTAGAACCCTAATACTACCTCTATCATTTAACCTAAACTAATGGCCTCTCTAACACAATGCGGTGGTTTAGAATTCCTGTAATCCGCCATCAAGTTGCTATGTACATGACTGTCCTCCGCATATGAGTTCCGTCAATATCAGACTCTAAAACTATTTCATGCAATACTCAAGGTACAGTATGATACTCTTAGCAAACTACTGGTGGTGGTTACTTCTCGCGTGCTCCTCGTGTCCAGTCTATCATGGCTTTTCACATACAATGGCCTATCGTGGTCATTCACACACGGGGCTTTCACATCACATAGTTTATAGAAACATACACAGGCTATCAATGTAATTGCAGCCCGTCGGGGCTTCACTTTACATAGCCTATCTAGGCTTCACATTACTCAGCCTATCGCGGCCTGTGCTCAATTTGGCCTATTGTGACCATCAGGTAAGTGTGACTATTATTGTTTTACGTAACTCTGCCTATCATTGTCCTCCGCAAAATTGGCCTGTAATGGCTTTCCTCATTACATGAACTACGCTGTCTTTGTGTTAAATGGCATAATGTGGCCTGTCATAAGATAGTTCATACAGTCATTTGTTTGTAAATGAAGAGTTCAGATGCAAAAGCCTCCAAGTGCCATCTGAAATTTTCATCTAAAATGAGCATTTTTATCAGGCTCTTATGTGTGTGTTAAGTAATTTCACTTTATGGTCATGTATATGTCCTTTTCTATGCAATTAAAGTGAAATAACTGAACATTAATATGGGAGCCTGATAAAATTGCTCATTTTATAAGAAAATTTCAGATGGCACTTAGAGGCTTTTGCATCTGAACTCTTCAAATATAAATTTTTGCATTTTGTTAAAATTCAATGCTGTATGTTTAAGGTAAATTAAGCAAATACTGGTGGTGGTGTCACACCTATTCATTACATCTACTCGTTCACCGCCTCTCGCGGCCTCCCGTCACGGCTTTTAGTGGCTATCCTCTCTACGGCCTTTTGTAGCCTTTCTCTCATGGCCTATCGTGACCTTTCTCTCTGCGGCCTATTGGGGCCTTTCTCTCTGCGGCTGGTTCAGCTCCATTTAGCCACCATTTTAGAAGCTGCGGTCTGTCACCGCCTCAATACACCTGTCACCACTGCTGTTGAACGTGGAGTTCAAACATCAGCCATCAAGCTACTGGGCAGATGGTTATCCTCCGCATTTGAATCATACATTAGACCTGAACCACAAACCATCTCAAAGGTTCAGCAAATAATATCAAGCTGTCTTCAAGGTAATCTATATGCTATTACTGATGGTGGTGTAATACCTATTCATATTCTCCAAACAACTGTCGTAGTTTTCTATCTAAGGCTTATCTTCGCCTTTTTCTCCTGGGCCTATCTTTTGTGGCCTTCCCCTCTGTTGCCTATCTTGTGGCGTTTCCCACTGCGGCCTATTTACATGGCCTTCCTCTCTGTGCCTACTGAGGCATTTCCTTCTACGGCCTCTTGGCTTTCTCACTATGGCCCATCTGGGCATCTCCATCTGTGGCCTATCTAGGCCTTTTCTCCACGGCCTTTGTGGCCTTTTTTTTGCGGCCTATCGGGGCCTTTTCCCCACTGAGGCCTATCGGGGCCTTTTCCCCACTGAGGCCTATCAGGGCCTTTCCCAATGTGGCCTATCGGGGCCTTTCCTCTTGTGGCCTATCGTGGCCTCTATCTATATCTCTGTGCGGCCTATTATGGCCTCTATCACTATCTGGCCTATCGTGGCCTCTATCAATACTTGGCCTATCATGGCCTCTCTCTCTCTCTGAGGCCTCTGTGGTCCATCTCGTCTACTCTATAAGCTAATACTTTAGCTATAATCTGATAAAAAAAAATTTACGCTTGTTATACTCTAATTATGACTAATTAAATACATTTTCTTTTCTTTTGTTCATATGTTCTAGGATATTCTAAGGAATACTTCGTCTGGTGGGTATTTTAATTTTCTTTCTTTTGGGGTAGGCTCCGCCCTGCCTTCGTCTTCGGTAGGAATAGCTGGAATCTACAACTTCAGATTCAAGCTACGGATGGGGCCTACGCCAAAATAATTCTGTTCTTTGTATTGGTTTTGTAAATAAATACATTTGAGTTTTATCTTCACCTCCTGAGTCTTTCTGGTAGAAATGGAAGCATCAGCGCAAGTTCTACTAGGAAGACTTAATGCCAAGTCGCATATTACAATTAGATCTAGCCAATCAGCACTCAACACGAGGAATATAAAAGCCCTCTACTCACCCTTCGTTGTGTTTGCAGATACTGCCATTGACGTTTCCCTCCATCCTCCCCACCACCACTAGGTTGGCCCCGTCCATGCGGGGGTAGGCTCCGCCCTGCCTTCGTCTTTGGCAGGAATAGCTGGAATCTACAACTTCTGATTCAAGCTACGGATGGGGCCTACGCCAAAATAATTCTGTTCTTTGTATTGGTCTTGTAAATAAATACATTTGAGTTTTATCTTCACCTCCTGAGTCTTTCTGGTAGAACTTAGTTTCCTGCGCTCAAACCTGCCAATCTAAAGGATCAAACGCTGTGTATGGCGTTTGAGGTCATTTGTGAATTAGCATAGACTTATAGTCTAAATAAAACAATTTGCAACTGTTACTATTATTACACTTGTATACAAAACTTTGTATTATGCTTGTTATAGTGTGTGATGTCACGTGCACTACCGCCGGTGGCAATAGACAACGGTTGACTCAGTTGTCACGGTGACCGTCACAGCCCTATTGTGCAATGATGTAGTTTCCTGACATCCAGATTGAACAGCGTTTTCTCGACATGTTTCCGTGTTGTTGTTGCTCAGCAATGGCATGGACGCGATGTTGTCTGGGGGTTTGGCAAAAGGAGAGTGGGACTGTGGGCAGTGCTCGGGGTGGTGACTGAAGGCAGTGACTGAGTAGTTCTGATGTTACCTTTTTACGGAAGTCACAACGGTTCGTGAAAAATGCAGGCTGTGTGCATTTGACTGTGGATTGACTGTTTTGAAACTTATATGGTAGTTACAGAGCACCTAGACCTCAGTTATCATGAGAAAAGCCAGGAAATTTCAGTTTTGACAATATGGGACCTTTAAATAATCTTTTGTGGGTATTTTCACAGTCAAATTTATTTTGCAATTAATTAGATAAATTAATCGAAACATTGTGTAATTAATTAGATAAAAAAATGTAATGAACTGAAAGCCCTATTATCAACACAATCTTTGCAAACTACGTTTTTATGGCACAGAATAAAATAACAGAGCAAATCACTGACCTATGGTACACTCAGTAGTGACCTACAAATCATGTTATCATGTGTATAAAGCTGCAGCTAATGTTATGTCAGTCAGAGACCTCAGTGAGAGATTGTTGCAGTTACAATGCAACTTCCCTTATATCATGCTTTTGAAGACTGTAAAACAGGCATTAAAGATCGCCATCTTAAAATGGAGCTGCTTCAGATAATGAAAGGCACTTTCATCTGTTAGGTAAAATGCCTCTGTTAATAAAGTTCAACAAATTATATTTTAAGCATTGTCCTGATTGTGTCATCCTCACCTGTCAGGCATTGATTGGTTGTCCTCCTCATATACCATAGGCTCATAATCACCAATCTTACTCTCTTCAACACATTTAAAGTGAAAGTCCATTTCTTTGACTTCTTCTGTCAATTCACCACAATCCTCAACCTTAAAGCCCATTAAGAAGATACTAATGTTGAGTATGCCACTGCAGTTATTTCAGAATATTTGCAGTTAACTACACAAAATCTTGATATTAATCATGACCAATGATTTTCTAGAAATCAATCTGCACTGGATGTCTGGAACACTGTAAATTATGGACTAATTATCAGTTATTCTCCAGTGTTAAATATGTTCTGTTTAATGATTGATATTAGAAAAAACTGACCTTGGTTTGCCATTAGATATTCCAAAAGATGCTTTAAATCATTAAGAGCCTGACAAAAGAAAAATAATATCTATTAGAGAGTAAGGAAAAAACATTTTCACTAGTTGCAGTCCTAACACAGTGGTTTTCTCATGGGTACAAGTTGTCAAACTGAAGTGAGTAAAGAAAGAAAAAGAAAAATACACACATTAATAAAAATAAATACATACATATAGGTAAACAAAACTAATAAAACCAAAATCTAAATAAATACAAATATGAAATAATCTGGGTTTTGTTATTATTTCTAATAATCATTATTTAGGCCTACTGCAGAATCTAATGTAGTGAGTGAATAGTTTTTACAGATGTTTCAACATTACACTCGGACATAAATTTAGTCCAGAAACTAGACTAAACAAAATGTGATCTATGTGATCCTGGTAGTTCACCAGTTCAAAACAGATTTGGACAGATTATTAGAAAATATTACCTACTTATCAGGACGTCCTGCCCACGCAATACTTGCTGTTTTAGAGGTAGGCCCTATCCAGTAGTATGCGGGGTGTTCTGAAATGAGAAGGCAAAGTTTTTTGGTTTTTTTTAATCAAATGTAGCCTAAATTCATGTCCCAGTCACATTTTCTTGGTTAAATAAACATTACTTACAATATCAGAAAAAGAAAAAAAAGAAAGAAAAAAAAACAATTCTATTTCATATTTTTACAATGTAATCAGTATTCTATTTGTTAAAGCCGATTATGAATCCCATCAAGTTAGTGTTTTTAAGCATTTTACATTTATTCCAAAATAATAACTCAAGAAAGTAACAATTTAAATAATATATTTTATTTGTGAACTTATGTTCAGCTATTCTTTTTAACAGTTCACTTTTAATCATTTTTGAATTTTTCGGATCATCAGTAATCAAAGCTGTCATAAATATTGGTCACAGACAAGGAGATTTATTTTAATTTCACCAAGCTGATTACTCACTAAAAACTCCCACAGATCATGTTTTCAGTCCATTTCAAGTCTTATTTTGACGTAACAAAGTAGTTCTTTCTAAGTGTGTGAGTTGTTTACTTACTTTTTAAAATTAGTCTTCTCATTAAGGCTATTAGTTTATAGAGTGGGGGAACTATGACATCACTTTGCAGGCAGAACGGCTGTTAGCATCACACTGGTTCCCTCGACAAAAGCCAATAGGATTTTTCCATAGGCTTTTGGATTATCGCAAAAAAAATAAGCTCTGTGTTCAGTCATAGTTCATGAAATTTACACGTTTTGTCCATCAAGATAATCTTTACAAAATAATATAACTTTTATGAATTTTGAAGCCTAAATAAAAGCGCCAGAACTTAAAAGCTAAACTTAGGCTATAAACAAACTACAGCACCACGGTCGCTCGCCTTCAACATCATCACCACCATGCTTCCGACAACTTTTTCAAACTTATCTTTAAAGGGATAGTTCATCCAAAACTGAAAAAGCATATTTTTGAAAACGGGTTTCAAAGTGCAAGTTTTTGAAAACGCCACTGTTATCATTTCCGTGTAAAAACCCAATACGGGAATCTTTGAAAACGGTGACGTCATGCACGTGCGTAGTACGTGTTAGGTATGTAGACATACGCAGTACATGTCGATTTTAAAGGCAAGCGCGAACAAACATACACAACAATGGCGGAGTACATGGTACTGTTGCTGCTCAAGAGTTTGCTAACGCTTCTTCAGCAAAGTGTGGATTTACTTCACCAATATTACAACCAACACATCATATACAACATATAATCGTCACTTCCCTACAGGTACTGTTTACTAACAAGGTGACAGCGCCAACTAATGGCCTGGCATACGCAATACAGCGTTTTTGGCCATGTGTAAATGCGAATCATTTTGAAAACATTGAAACTTCTTAAAAACACAGGGGGAAAACTTTTCCGTTTTTGACTACATCGTTGTTGTGTAAACATAGCCTCAGATGCCTGTCTGTGTGACGTCACACAGACAGGCGCCTCCCACGATAGTTTGATTGACAGTGGCGTTTCAGCACAGACTGGACTGGCGTCTTACCTAAGACCCGCCCTGAGTGAGCTGTCATCAGTCCGCCATTGTTTCACCGCTGGAGCAGGTGTAGACAAGAATGTCTCCTAAGCGAATGAGGTGTTCTGTTGTTGGATGTAATAATGAACATAGCATTACATAGCATATGTTGTTTACGCTTTGATTTGAACAAAAACAACGTATCCACGTAGTGCAGCTGACACAGAATAGCATATGCTGTTTACGTTCAGTGGATTCTCTCCAAAATGGCGCCAGGGTGACGCAGAGGTGACGAATTGTTGAATAAAGTCGTTATTTTTGTTTTCTTGGTGTACAAAAAGTAATCTCGTAGCTTCGTAAAATTACGGTTAAACCCCTGATGTCACATGGATTATTTTACCGATCTCCTTGCTACGTTTCTGGACCTTGATCATAGTAATTACATCGCTGTCTATGGGAGGGTCAGAGAGCTCTCAGATTTCATCAAAATATCTTAATTTGTGTTCCGAAGATGAACAAAGGTCTTACGGGTTTTGAACGACATGAGGGTGAGTAATTAATTTTTGGGTGAACTAATCCTTTAACGTGTTCAGTGAAAAGGATTTACTCTGTGGATGAATTTTAATCCACGCTACATGAACCTTTTCATATAAACTGGAATAAATACAAAACTAGAGCCAAACTAAAACTGAAATGAGACATTAGTAATAAATAGTATAGTGAATAAATGAAATAATCATAACTAAAGGACATATGAAAGCACATATTTCTGTACATTTCAAAATAAGGTGCATTAAAAGTCAATAAATCCTTGATTAATATGGATATTTTAATTAAAAACGTATCTCCACGTACTATTCAATAAAATTCTAGTGCACTTAATCTATTAAATAACAGTAGAGTTAGCAAGTTTTTGGATATGGTAAGATAAAACTTATTTTAGTGAATAAAGTACCACATTCCAGCTATCATTTTGTTAGGGAGGGTACACAAAATGTTATTTTATCCTTGCTTCTAGAAAATCCTCAGTCTTTGAATCCTCAAAGCTTTCTAACAGCTTAATGTGGCCGTAAACATTTAATTTTAACATGGCTTTAAGCACTGTGCATCGTTAAAATTTCACTTTCACTGTGACTAAGCAGGTAAATGTGGTGTTTACATGGAATACTCATAATATGAGTTTACCTTATGGTAAGAACCCAGAGTCTCCATATCAGTAGGAATGCAATAAAACAAGCATCTTCCATCTGAAGACTTGTGTGGCATTTCAGGCATTTGGCATTTCAAAAACATTGTCAAACAACAATATAAAATGCGGGAAAATATTCATTGGTTATTCCACAATTAATTGTACTATAAATTATACTACACTTGGAAAATACTGTAAATTGATACACTGTTTGGCGTGATGACGTTTAATGTCTCTGACAGCACCTAGTCCCATTTAGCAACTTAGCAACCGTCTTTTTTAAGAAATGTAACAGTTTTTAAAAAAAATCAGGAGAGGGTGTAACTGGTGTGTTTTATGTTGTAGAATAAAACGTGAAAGTATCTTGAGCTTGTGTGAACCACGGACCTTATTTTAAGGGATTTTATCAAACTCCCATTCAAAAAATACATTGACTCTGGAACGATGGTGAAGTGCTAAAATGCTAACTGGCTTCCGGGTTTTTGCCTACAAAATGACATCACAGTTCCACCACTCAATTCAGACTGATTTGCAAACATGCATGAACACAAAGGCGGGATTTATCACATGAACTAATGACAGCCGATCATAACCAGTCATATCCAATCATATGCCATGGAGGCATTGCCTCCTCTCACATGACTTTCCCCCATTCATTCTCAATTACCCCAAAAAACTCACAGCAAGCACTAGGGGGGTCTGTTTAAACTCAATGAACTCAGGGGAGGCCAGAGAGATGCGGACCCCCACTGTAACTTTACCTGCTGGTGTTGCTGTTGGACGATAATGCTGTAGAAAAACAAGTGATTTATACACTTTTTAATGTTATATTTTGTAATATTTACGTTGTTTTTCCTCCTTGGAGGAAGTGCCCCTGGCCCAATCACACAAATTTACTTATGGTGATAGCATTTCCTGCATAGCAAGTTCTGTTTCCTACATTTTTAATTCATTCATTGACAAAAAAATAGCTTGTTTTTTCGTCGCTCCTAGACGTGAAAATGGTAAATGAAAGTATTGGCTAACAAACTTTGGCTAAAGCTACACGAAACTGTTTTAGACAACACTTAACCCCTACTTCTTTAAACTTTTAAGTAGGCTACTATCGTTCTTTTACGTACTGCACATTGATGTAAGCTACCTTGTATGTGTCACTATCCTTGTATGGGTAATGAAAGTATGAGTGCGTTGCAGGTTTGAGAACACCTTTTCACGTTTGAAATTATTAATTCTTCAGCCTGAGATATGGTTAACAGGGGAACGGTGCGTTGTTAAAAAAAGAAGAACTACAGAGCTAATCTTATGTCGATAATGATTACAAAACAAACCTTAACTACGCGGGAAGCATGCTATTTCCGCGCCGTATAAGTTAGTTTTAGTTTCATATTCGCCAGACACTCGCTTTCCCTTGCCACTGTTCTATAAAGTCGACAGTCTTACAAAGATATCAGCACGATTACTTTTAATAATATGCAACCACTTTATTTTGACATAAAAAATTATTAAAAACCGCCTACGTGTGTTGTAGCTGAAGATTCAAACAGGAAAAGTCTTTGACGCGACATCAAAGCGAATGATGCCTAAGGGACCGTCTGACAATTCCACTGACTGGGTTAAAACGTCCAAAGTGTTTTAATTAAAATTACATTTAACATTTAAAATAACACATTGTGAAACTGTAGAGCATGTATTACTTACAGTGATTTACTACAGGTGAAATTTTGCCAATACCTCTCTTCATATATGTACAGTACACAAGTACGTTCATAAACAAGTTACTGTAAGTCCCTAAAAGTTTTTTTTTTTTTTCATGTTTCAAAGGCTGTACTACCTTGCTAGATAGAAGACTGGCTTACTACAGGTGAGATTCTGCCAATATCTCCTATACTGTATGTACAGTACACAAATATTTAATGAAAAATTACAGTAATTTACCAATAGGGTTTTTTCATGTTCCAAAGGTTATAGTATGTGACTGACTTACTACAGGTGAGATTTTGCCAGTACCTCTCCTTTATATATGTACAGTACACAATTATTTTCATAAAAGTTACTGTAAGTCCCCAAAAGATATTGGCAAAATATTCAGTCAGTTTGCTCACTATTTACTATAGCCTTGTAAACATTAATTTGAACAAATTATTGTGAGGTAAATTTGCAGACGGTCCTTAAAGCAGCTCAACAACAAGCAGTGGACCAGCACTTGGTGAACATCCGATGACACTGCAGCCAGTTAGTATAATGGGACAAGCGCAGTAAAAACGCGTTGTTCAGGGGCTAGGGACTGCTGAAACCCAAGTAGAAATCTGTTAAAGGTGCCATAGAATGGAAAATGGTATTTACCTTGGCATAGTTGAATAATAACAGTTCTGTACATGGAAATGCCCCAAACACCATTGTTTCCTCTTTTTTATGTAAATCTCGAGAATGCAAAAGACCACTGAAAAATAGGCGAATCAGAACATAACACCGACTGTGACGTTACAGTCGGGATCACTAATAGTTACGCCCCCAAGCGTTCTAATAAAATAACGGGAGCCACTAAAGGGACATGGTTAGCTGCTTGCTAGCGGTAGCCTGTTACATTATAGTACATAAGATTTCACTTACAACATAAACAGAGTAAAGAGAGATGACTAAGGATGATGGCGAATGATTTACAGATCCTGAGCACCACTGACAAGCATCTGATCTTGTAAAATGTGTGGTAAGTACTGCCGCTGTAGTTTACACAGAGCACGTGCGATCGTAAATCTCGAAAGTGAAAGTAAAAAGCGATCGTGCATTCGCATATCCCCGCATATTAATAGCATCTCCCTGATGCCCGCATTTTATATACAGTAGAATTACCAAACGATATAACTGCGAGAGACAGTATTGAAATATATATTTTCCCTGTGTTTCCTTTCCTGCTGTGTGAGCTACTGAAATGAGCCACACTGTGAAGCAGCCAATCAGAGCAGAGCTCAAAATAATTATTCATGACCCTTCCAAATAAGGTAAAAATAGACCATTTCATTCTAGGGACAAATCCTAGGGTTGTAAATGGACATGTAAAACTGTTTCTGGAGATTTTTTGCCCTTATCTAAGCCACATACCTTCTATGTAGATATCAGAGAACAATTTAAAATATTTTATCAATGCATTCTATGGCACCTTTAACTTGGTGCTTAAGATAGAAGCGATGACTCAGCGCTCACTACTATCGGAAGCTAGCCGTGCTAGACAACATAACAACTGCATCAACAAGTGACGAACCCAGCCGTATTTAAAAACAGAACAGCGGGGTACTAGAATTGTATCACAGCCAACACTAGCGATAGCCCATATTTAAGCTGGGGGAACCGCAGTTTCAGGCATAATGACTGTAACCCACAGGATAATAGCAGCAACACAAGTCATATGGGCACTGCCGCTGTAATCACTGCAAAGATTTGGTACATAGTAGGGACCGACGCACACTGTGGGAACAATCTGGCTGCCGCAACAGAGTGACAGCGACTGCGCCAGCGCTGACATTTTCGTGGTGTCAGACCCTAGCAAACCTAGTGGAACCCCACAGCCCAGAAAAAGGGGGGCGGGGCTTCCTAGCCATCCCGGCTCAGTGCACAAGCAGTGACATGAATCATAAAGTAGTGACTTAACTCAAGAAGCAAGTAAAACCTACCTTGAGCGAGCAGTCTTGAACTGAAAGGACCTGGGAAGCCATTGTTTAAGAAACGTGGCAATTTTGTTCTGCGAAGCCCATCCAGATGCTGAACATATATCCTCAATAGATATCCCTTTAGACCAGGGGTCCCCAAACTCGAGGGGCCTGGAGGGTCAGTGTTCTGCAGAGTTTAGCTCCAACCCTAATTAAACACACCCGAACCACCTAATCATGGTCTTACTAGGCATGCTAAAAACTTCCAGACAGGTAGGTTGAGGCAAGTTGGAGCTAAACTCGGCAGTACAGCGACCCTCCAGGACCAAGTTTGGAGAGCTCTGCTTTAAAGCATGCCCATGACAAGCCTTGCCTCTTGTATAGTGGGCTTGCACACCAATTGGGCGCGGTTTCCTTTTTTTTTCTTTTTTCTTGTGATTCATAATTCAGAGCTATCGCATTCACAGTCCAGTGGGATAGCCTCCGTTTTCGATACAGGCATGTCCTTGGTCTGACACCATAACATACAAAATGCTGATCAGCAAGTTTAAACTGTCTGATGCACTCCACATAAACATGCAAAGCACGCACAGGGCAGGGAGGCTGCAGGAGGGGGCTCTCCCCTGCCACACACTCTCTCTGAGTAAAAGCTGAGAGAGATATACCCTGGGCTCTGAACGGCATTGAGAGCACCTTGAATAGGTAACCCTTTCTCTGTTTTAGTACAACTTACAGTCATTAGATTTGAAAAACATACAGGATTTACTGACAGAGAGCGTGTGCATATCATCCACTCGCTTAACAGAAGCAAGCACAAGCTATAGCGCTGCCATCTACAATATATTTCATTGTCCATCCGACTATAATGCTATGCGCCACATTCCGAGAACGAATGGCATTTGGCCACAAGTTCTCTGGTTTCGCAGCTGGCTCAGGCTCTATGCAAGAGTCTGAAGCTAGGCTACACACTTTATATGCAGTTGCACAGAGCTATGCTAGCTGGCCGGCCGATATAGCGGTCAGTGTAAGCAACATTACACATCTGTATGAAAGACAGCGGCACAGCCAATGCTTATCATAGAAGGGTAACACACTGCTGCAGTGTCAGCATATATAGCAGCCAGTGACCTACATAGTGGCCAGTGTAAGCAACACTACACATCTGTATGAAAGACAGCAGCACAGCCAGTGCTTATCAAAGAAGGCCAGAGCACGGCTACAGTGCCGGCAAACATTTTTTTTGCTGTCAGTGTAAACAACACTTTAACATCTGAATGAAAGACAGCGGCACTTCCTGTGTGTAGAAGGCAACAAGCAGATCCAGTGGCAGCATAGAGTGTAAATGGCACTACACATCCTAATGAATACAGCAGCACAGCACCGACATATCATAGTCCGTGAGAGTGCCGGAGTTTACAACGGTTAGTATAAACAAGCACTACTGAAAACAACCACTTAGCTGCTGTTTATACAGTGATACTTCATAACCTCATGAAGGCTGAAGCTGCCTGCTTTGTACACAACAGCTCGCCACTGCGTCAGGGGTGCTGTTTATATTATTTAGTAATCGGCTGGAGTAATTCGCACTCTAGCAGTCAAAATGCCACGCTGAGGTGGGGCACTGTTATACAGTATATTGTGTGAGCAGCTGAAGCGCCTTGGCTGGAATATTTTGTGCTTTGTACAATACAGAACGCCGCTGAAGTGGGGTCTGTTTATATCGTAAGCACGTTCAGGGGGTCAGCGGGACCTGTGTCAGCATAAGAGCTGCAAACCTCACGTATGACTAATACAGTAGCTCCACTATCATGAGGGGAGTGTGAGAGCCAGGTTTTGTTTCTTATTAAAGTTAGATAAGCGGCGATTATAACAAACACTATCCGAAGGTGGGAAGTCCTCATGGATCGATCGGCAAAGCGGGAGGCACGTGGGATCTGAGCCTTCGTGAACTCACCACTGAACACTTTGTGCTCCAAATCAGGATGTCGGTGCTTCTTTCTCAGCTGCTTGAAGAGAGTGGCTGAGGGAGTTAGGGCCTGGCTTCTGTGTGGGTGCGGCCAGGCAAAAGACGCAAAGTTTGAGTCCGTCGGGGATCCCAATGGGTCCCACACAGATTTTTCGGGTAAACCTAAATGATATCTTCAATCTGTTATCCACTGGAATGTGTAATGGGAATCAGCAAAGCGTATTCCATAATCCACTTTGGGGATGAATCAACAGCAAAGACTTAAGCCCCGTTCACACCGCCAGCAACACGCAGCAACATGATCCCATTCATTTTCAATGGAGAGCTGGCGACTTCTGACGACACGAGCGACAATGACCATTGGCAACAGAATGTAGGTGTTCAAGCGACAATGGTCACCTGACAAAAGTTAAGAATAGTTTCACTTTATGGAAATGAACAGCGAATTTCGTGAGTGACAATCAATAAGAGTGAAGAATCTCCCAGTGGCGCTCACACATCACCATCTCGAGTGCGGGCAAGACAGGACAGAGTTCCGGAGCGATTTCACAAATGTTTTATATGATTTGACCTTAACCACAGACATGGATATGAAAAATCTTAGTGAGTTTGAAGTCCAAAAAATTGTCTGTAGACCTCTGAGACAGGATTGTATCGAGGCACAGATCTGGGGAAGTGTACAGAAAAATTTCTGCAGCATTGAAGGTCCCAATGAGCACAGTGTTCTCCATCATCCGTAAATGGAAGAAGTTTGGAACCACCAGGACTCTTCCTAGAGCGGGCCGCCCGGCCAAACTGAGCGATTGGGGAGAAGGGCCTTAGTCAGGTAGGTGACCAAGAACCCGATGGTCACTCTAAAAGAGCTCCAGAATTTCTCTGTGGATAGAAGAGAAACTTCCAGAAGAACAACCATCTCTGTAGCACTCCACCAATTAGGCCTGTATGGTAGAGTGGCCAGACGGAAGCCACTCCTCGGTAAAAGGTACATGACAGCCCACCTGGTGTTTTCCAAAAGGCACCTGAAGGACTCTCAGACCATGAGAAACAAAATTTTCTGGTCTGATGAAACAAAAATTGAACTCTTTGGCCTGAATGCCAGGCGTCATGTCTGGAGGAAACCAGGCACCGCTCATCACCTGGCCAATACCATCCCTACAGTGAAGCATGGTGGTGGCAGCATCATGCTGTGGGGATGTTTTTCAGCGGCAGTAACTGGGAGACTAGTCAGGTTAGAGGGAAAGATGAATGCAGCAATGTACAGAGACATCCTTGGTGAAACCCTGCTCCAGAGCGCACTGGACCTCAGACTGGGGCGATGGTTAATTTTTCAACAGGACAATGACCCTAAGCACACAGCCAAGATAACAAAGGAAAATATCTCTGTGAATGTCCTTGAGTGGCCCAGCCAGAGTCCAGACTAGAACCTGATTAAACAGCTCTGGAGAGATCTGAAAATGGTCGTGCACTGATGCTCCACATCCAACCTGATGGAGCTTGAGAGGTACTGCAAAGAAAAATGGGAGAAACTGCCCAAAAATAGGTGTGCTAAGCTTGTAGCATCATACTCAAAAAGACTTGAGGCTGTAATTGGTGCCAAAGGAGTTTCAACAAAGGATTGAGCAAAGGCTGTGAATACTTATGTACATGTGATTTTTTTTTTTTTTTCAAATAATTTTTTTTAATACATTTGCAAAGATTTCAAACAGACTTCTTTCACGTTGTCATTATGGGGTATTGTTTGTAGAATTTTGAGGAAAATAATTAATTTAATTTTGGAATAAGGCTGTAACATAACAAAATGTGGAAAAAGTGAAGCGCTGTGAATACTTTCCGGATGCACTGTACTGTATTTCTTATTAGGCTAATTCCTAGTCACGTTAGAATGATATCTTAGTTTTACAGGCAATATATATAGTTTGTGATTGCATTTTCTAAAGATATGTCCAGACATGCAGTTGGTGAGACATGCAGTCTACCAATAACATTAGATCAGCAGCACTAGGAACGCCCACAAGCGTCTACACAGTAGAGTCTAGCGACATACAGCTACAAAGTCCATGGCGGTGTGAACGGGGCTTCAAGCATTTATAATGAAGGAGAAAGATTCTGATGAAATGCCACTCAGCGCTGCTTATATAGAGGGTTTGCACTTGCGTCACGGATTGGTCAGTTACCCGGATGCACGGCCATATTGGAGATACTCGGATGTAAACAATAGCACTGATTGCATGGTTAATGTACTACTGAATACGTTGTTCTGTTAAACCACAGAAAAAAAAACGTGTGGAAGCTGCTAAATCATATTGAAAAGGACTTAGTAAGCAGGAAAGGGTGCAATATTTTGACAAACTAAAGTTAATAGGTGGTAAAGATACGTGCGAGCAGCATTAATTAAGATATTCGCCTAATATTTCACCTATCTGACCGGAAATGATAAGAACTAACACGAATGTTGTCAAGATTCTTGCCCTGGAAATCCTGGTTCAGTTTGGCCAACCATAAATGCCTTTTGTTCCTCAGACAGTTTTTTTTTGCACTCTTCTTGATTTGTTATAACTTTTGGCAGTCTATAGTACTCCAAATGTTTTTCCCGGTCCGACCGGTTAGTAACATAACTATATTATAAGATGTTTTTTTTCTTTCTTAACGGGTAGAACCCAACAGGTTAAGGTCAATAAGATGATCTCTGACTTACAATATATTAGTACAGGAGTACCTCAAGGATGTGTGAGTTCCTCAGTTCTCTTCACATTATATACAGATGGTTGTGTGAGCAAATATGATAATAACCACATTGTGAAATTTAGTGATGACACCGCTATTCTTAGTTTATTATATAAAGATCAAGACATTTTGTCTTACCGCTCTGAAATCAAGCAATTTACTGAGTGGTGTCGGCCATATTGGAGATACTCGGATGTAAACAACAGCATGGATTGCATGGTTACTACTGAAGACGTTGTTCTACTAATTTATGATGTCTAAACAACGGAAAAAAACATGTGGAAGCTGCTAAATCATATTGAAAAGGACTTAGTAAGCAGGAAAGGGTGCAATATTTTGACAAACTAAAGTTAATAGGTGGTAAAGATACGTGCGAGCAGCATTAATTAAGATATTCGCCTAATATTTCACCTATCTGACCGGAAATGATAAGAACTAACACGAATGTTGTCAAGATTCTTGCCCTGGAAATCCTGGTTCAGTTTGGCCAACCATAAATGCCTTTTGTTCCTCAGACAGTTTTTTTTTGCACTCTTCTTGATTTGTTATAACTTTTGGCAGTCTATAGTACTCCAAATGTTTTTCCCGGTCCGACCGGTTAGTAACATAACTATATTATAAGATGTTTTTTTTCTTTCTTAACGGGTAGAACCCAACAGGTTAAGGTCAATAAGATGATCTCTGACTTACAATATATTAGTACAGGAGTACCTCAAGGATGTGTGAGTTCCTCAGTTCTCTTCACATTATATACAGATGGTTGTGTGAGCAAATATGATAATAACCACATTGTGAAATTTAGTGATGACACCGCTATTCTTAGTTTATTATTATAAAGATCAAGACATTTTGTCTTACTGCTCTGAAATCAAGCAATTTACTGAGAGGTGTGACGCTCACCATCTAATTGTGAATGTGAAGAAAACTGAGGAGATGATATTCGATCCGAAGTTAATTGGCGACCATAGCCCTGTTTATATTCATAATGTTCAAATCGCACAGGTGTCCTCATATAAATATCTTGGTGTCTCAGTTTCCACAGGTTTTCCAAGTAAGTTCAACTAATGACTTTTTACAGTGTACGCTGTATGCAACGTCGAGAGACCCTCTCGAAAGGGAACTAACTTTACCACGCTTCTGATTTCGTTCTGAAGCGATAAAGTCACAGCTAGTCGGAACATATTTTTAAAATACACCTATGCAGAATTGGACTTTAGACCAACAAGATTTCACTGTCAGTGAGGCTTGGAACTAGTACCTGGAAGTACATTCACCTTATTTTGGTGAAGGGGCCATTTTCTGTGAATATGCAAGACGTGAGATTTATTAGATGTGTAGAATAACAATATGCAAAATAAACTATTTGCGCTAAAAAGTGTGCTCATAATTATGACAGCACAGTAAAATAATGTTAAGGATTACCAGTTTGCAATAATAAGCAGTATAATGAGTGGTTTGTGCAACTAAAAATAACTGGGATGGAATGTTTCAATGGCTGTGCCATTATATTGCACACATTATTGTGTAAGTATAGAAAACTAATACTCGTCTTAACGTAAATAAAGGACAATAGTAGATATCAGATTTACTTCTCAATAAATGTAGAGGGATTTTATTAAAACAGGTCTAGTAAAAGTTAAAGCGCTTACAATGTACTCAACTTCATCACTGGAGTTTTATTTTTTATTTTTAATAAAGCAGTACGTATACTATGTACAACAATTTCTAATGTTGCTAGACCTTTCAGAGTCAATTCACCCATGCAAAAATTCATCAAGTGAAGCTCATATACAGAATCGTTATAACACAAGCTTGATAAGTAATAATAAATACAGGTGCAGCAGGAAATTGCACACAGTTCTATCTCTCAGTTAAGGCAGCGATCTAGCACAGTGATGATACTCTAACCCACAGAATAGTCAATAGACGGAAGTCAAAAGCAGCACAAATGATATTGACACCATCTGATCTGGGGTGCACCCGGCATCTCTCAGACATCTTCAGATTGCATCCAGTTTTCAGAATTCCTTTGGTTTGTGGTTCTGGAGTCACTGGGATTGAGGCAGAGGACGTCGGAAGAGCAAGATATGTGGTTCTATAAAGAAAATAAGTTATGAACATGTATATGAACAGTGACAGCAGTAGAGGTGGCACATTTTTGGGTGAGTTTTTGACATCCTAGCAAACACACACATACCAGGCTGATGGATCATGTAATGTACCCATCCTTGACTCTGCTGAACACCCAGATTCCTCCATTCGGTCTCTGACATCAGATGGGTCTTGGGAACTCTTTTAGCGATATCCTTAGGAAGCATGACATGCCTGAAAATGAACGGGAAACAAACATATTACACTTTACCCTCATTATAACTATCATTTTAACAGCTCAGAAAATAGACCTAAGTATCATGTTTCTACTTATTCTGAACTTATAAAAACTAAATATAACTAAATGTCAACTTCGTTTCATTTTATTTTGTGATTCAGCAGATGGTTAAGCAGTGGGACATCATTAGTAAGTAGTATATGCACAGCACTGCTTTTTCTGGGACTACAAAACCTAAAAATGGAAAACATTAAAGGGGTCATATGATGCTATTTTAAAGATCATTATTTGGTGTAACAGAATATGTTGACATGCTTTAATGTTCAAAAAACACATTGTTTTTCAAATACTGTACATTATTGTAGGTCCTCTATGCCCGCCTCTCTCAAACACGTCGTTTTCAACAAAGCCCCCTCCTTTGACAAGCGCATTCTGCTCTGATTGGCCAGCTGACCCAGTGCATTGTGATTGGCCGAACACCACAAGCACGCGTCGGAAATGTAACGCCCCTTACCATAATCGCGAGCTTCAGCTTTCAAAGTAAATATCAAGACAGTTAATAATGTCGTTAGTTTTACCATCAGTTCAAGCCCGAAAGGGAAACAGAGTCGCGTGACAGACACAGTGATGATGCAGTAGGGATGGGCGACACCCCTTATTTTGTTTTCGATACGATACCGATATTTTTCAAGGCAGTATCGTCTATATCGATACCGATTCGATACTTCTGCACTAAACTTTTGAATTATGAAATTTAATATGGTCAGTCACAATTGTAACTGGTGGGATAATGTGTATACTGAACTAACATATTTCTGCAGTCTTAAAAATAGTTAAATATCTTAGCCCAGCTATTTTAAACTGTTTGATCAAATTCTAGGCTTACTATTATGCATAAAAAACCATTATACAACATTGATAGGAATACTGAGATCAAATACAAAAAAATACAACCATCAACGTATTTCAAAATTTTTACTTTTTTGTAACATATATCATCACATTTTTATATTAGTGCTACCAGTATTACAACATTAATATTCTAACTTATTTGTAACATTTGAACTTTTGATTTAGTGCAATATGTTGTACTGCCATTAGGGACTGCCAGTGAATGGCTGTTGCATGCATAAAATGCAACCTTTTTATTCTGACAGTGTATGATTTCTAGTAACATTACAGAATAGAACATGATCAATATTATCTTTCAACGTTCAATTTAAATAATTGTAATTGCACAAACTATGTAGGCTACAATTTCAATTTGTTTACTGTGAAATAACTCAAACATTTATGTTTTTTTTTTTTCTGTCCTCTGATAAGCATTGTTCAGGGCTGCCATTCCCAAAAGCTTTAATGCTTTCTTATGATACTTTTGGGAAACGCAGCCCTGTTTGAATGCACTGTCAGCAGTGAGTGAATGCTCTCTGTGATTGATTGGTTCTGTCTTGCAACATTTGCGTGTGTTCAGATGAGCAGGAAAATAGTTCTATCCTACACAATTACTCGCTAACAAAGGTTATTCGTCCAATTCAATGCATATTGTACGCATTATTATTAGTATTGTTGTTAAATAAACAAAACCACTGGTAAATAAAATGCACCTTAGTATCGATACTTTCGATACTCGCGTCAGTATCGATATATCGATACTTCGGATCGATACGCCCATCCCCAATATTAGCACGATGTTGGGTTTAGCTCTCCTGTGAATTGCTGTTATTTACGAGGATGAAAGATTAATCTACAAATTTGCGTCGACAAAGACGTTTAGAATTACCTGGACCTTAGTGCCGTTAAAAGAGGATTGTTTAGAGCTGGCTGTAGCGCAATGTGCTGTAACTTTAGTGGTTATAGTCTGTAGTTTCATAGTTTGACCCCTACATTTAATCTAAAATGAGGCACAGGGAGCTTTGGGTCACGTTGAGTGTAACTTGCTGAATGAGAGCTGGACTTTGGCAGACCCATTCAAGTTTACACTCGCGTTTTCAAACATGCCCTTGTGTATTGAATGGCCACATGGACACTTGTTTGAACCGAGTGCTGTTTGCTGAACCGTTCTTTGGGCTGTGCAGTCATCCTTTATTTGCTGCTTGCAAGCTAATTGTGGCCTACATGGAACAGACCTACTGTCCTATTTCTTTTTATATTAATTTTTTTTATCTGTTTCTTTTTCTGTTATTTTTTTTATTTCTCCTAAGGCAAGTCTCCTTGATTAATCACAGCACATCGAGACGACTGTTTTGAATTCCTTTTTTTTAAAAATGTTATAATAAAATGTGCAAATGAGGCACAATTAAATTGAATATGCACTAACTTGCACACATAGAAAATAAATCTGAACACTGGATAAAGCCAGGTTTAAAATTCTTGTGACATGATGTTGGCATATTAGAGTTAAAGGTTTCTCTTTTTATCTCTCCATAAATCTGCAAATACTGTCACTCGGAATTACGTGTTATATAACTCAGGACGAATGATATATGATCAAACCATTTTGTAAAGACCTGTAAAAACTGTAAAATTTGGTGTATGTAAGTGCTAATGAATGGATGATTTCTGGCTCAGTGCATGAAAAAAAGGCCTTTAAAGATATGTGTTGTAATTTAAATCTTTATCAAATAGATAAAGTTCAATAAAATAAATAATTAAACATGTCTTTTTGTTGTCTTTCCACTAGTCTGAAACAAGACCTTAAATTGACCAGTGCAAAAAAAAAACATTTATTAAAATATGTTTTTATGCGTTTATCTACTGTTATGATTTTATTTTATTTATTTTTATTTGTTCTTTTTTGGAGTTTGTCAAGTCACTTGAAAATTTGCCTGTGTATGTTCCACATGATTTATTTTTTTTAAGTAAAAGATGTATTTATTTATTTAATTATTTATAAGAAGAGTCCCTTTAGGAGAATACCTATGAGAGTCACTTTATTAAGAATACATTTATGATTCATTATATATACAAGCCTCATAGAAAGACATGCTTATTTTCTAGAGTGTTAATGCGAAGGGAAAATCATGATTGTTTTGAATGTTTTAACTCTCTAGGATGGTATACAGTATTGTGTGTTTGGGTGTGTGGACAGTCATGATTCAGGAAATAGGGGTTGGGGGTTTGCTCATGGGTGAAGAGAGAAAGTGTTGTTGAGGGGCATGTGGGCGGCAGGAGGCTGTTTCTCTGTTTTGCCTGTCACAGTTTCAGGGGGTTATTGTCTAGGATGGAGACATCCGGAGGTCAATGCCTCAAACCCTGTGTGAGGCAGGGAACAAAACAGCCCTGTATAAATACAGACAAAATGGTAATCACAGGTGGCAGGATTGGGCTACATCTATATGGAAATGAGCTCACTGCTCTCAGCGTCCCTCTGCAGCCACTGCTAATTTGCTTGATGCGCTGTTGGCCTCTTAGGAGGTAAGTTGTGGGGTGGATCTCACAGTGAGAAAAAGTGAGAATGTCCAGGTCCAGTTGAACCAAAAGAAAGAAATATATGAATAAATGTTGCTTAAAGAAAATCTGAATAGTTAAGATTTTTTTTGTTTGTAGATTATAATTATTAGAAAAAATTTTTTTTTGAGGATGAGTAATTGACAAGTTGTTTTGCATTGTGATGTTATGACAGTTAAACATATTTTAAGCAAATTTTCTTTCTGTAATGTGTCCAGATGTTTTTTTTTTTTTCCTTTTTCTTTCTTTTTTTTTTTAGATTATAATAATAATATATTTTTTTTGAGGATGAGAAATTGACAAGTTGTTTTGCATAGCCGTTTTAGGTAGGCGTGGTTGACTCTTAACTTTTATAAAGAATATCTCTTTGGATTTGAGACTTTAGTCTTTGCAACTTTACAGATCTTCTTTATGCACCAAGAGCTTGTAACACTTCAAAGAGAAAGGAAAACTTGAAATCGCATCATATGACCCCTTTAACATTAATTGTAAACTGTACAGATGACTTAAATATATCCACTTACCTGTACTCAAATTTGTCGTCGTCATATTTATCAGAGTAATAAATCTGCTTGTGGGACATAGCCTTGTTTTTTTCTGGATGAAAAACACATTAAATAACTGACATATCATGAACGTCATTTAAGTGACGTGACATGTGGCCAATGAATGTTTTCACTCGCGTATGTAAGAGGTTTTCAGTTATGTGTATGAATGAATTTCACTAAGGTTTATCAATGTTTTTTATTTCACTATTGTTTGTAAGAGGTTTTTCGATAATTACGGCCTATACGGCCCCTCATAGCCAAGTATGGTGACCCATACTCGGAATTAGTGCTCTGCATTTAACCCATCCAAAGTGCACACACACAGCAGTGAACACACACACACCGTGAACACACACCTGGAGCAGTCGTTTGTGTAAGTATAGAAAACTAATACTCGTCTTAACGTAAATAAAGGACAATAGATATCAGTTTTACTTCTCAATAAATGTAGAGGGATTTTATTAAAACAGGTTTAAGATTGTTCCCTCCAATGCTGGCTAGCCACTCTAGCTAATGAACCTTTGAGGAAATTCAGCGTTTATTCTGGATTAGTATATTCATGACACTTACTGTTTCTTCTTTCTTGTAAATTTAACAATTGAATGAATTACTTCATGAAATACTACTTGTGTTTGAATGTTAAAACTATTTTTCCTAACGCATTTTACAAAAACAACCACAGTTTACGCTTCCCTGAACTTCCCTCTCAGCGACTTCGAAGCCCATAAGCGTTCAAATCTTTACAAGTGCTTTCTGATTGGATAAGATGTGAGGACGTCACTAAGACGTCGGCCTGTTACATTTCGCAAATAATAGTCCCTATGGCCACTTTCACTTTTTTCTATTATTAGATTATATAGATCAGTGATTAGAACTATGGACATTTTAAGTTAAATGTATGTATAGTCCTTTTTTCCCCTTTCCCCCTTTCTTTTTATGCTTTTATGAACGTTTTTCGTTATTATGGCCGATTACATTCATTATTTATGTTACTGTATTCAAAAAGCATCGTTCATGACGTTGTTAACTTCTGCAGGATTAAAGGGCGAAAATTTTCAATCCGTGTACTTTTGCGTCCAAGAAAATGTGGTTTCTTCTTTAATGGTTAAACACTGATGAATAGAATAAGCAGACAAAAAACTAATTTTCATTATTTAAAATTCGTATTTCATTAAAAATCGTAAAAATTATATAAAGCTTGTTTTTTAATGTATATAAATGCTCAATTTAATTTCTACCTTTTTTAGCGTCTCTATACAGACGCTAGCGCCCTCTCGCGCTATACTGACATGCATAACTGCTTTATGAAAACCTTTAGCTTCGATATTTTTATGATCTTAAAGTACCCCAATATCATTGATTTATTGAAGGAAAAAAAACACCATCACCAAAAAAAAAGGGCACTTCGGAGTGTAAGGGCAAAAAGGGCATGTGCTCTGCACAGGTTGAGCCCTACCTGTGCACGTGCCTGGTCATGGGGTTTGTACAACCCCATGTGGGCAAGAGTTAAATAAATTGAAATTAGTGTGTGTTGTTTTAAATGCTTCCTTACCTTCATAGCCAGCAGTCATTTGATTCTTAATTGTTGTTTGGATTGATGAGTAGATTTTCTTCTTTTTATGAACAACTTCTCTTTTGAGCAATGCCTTCACTTTGGTTTCCTTTTCAGGAGGTTAAATCAGATTATTATTATTATTATTGTTATTATTAATATGTGCTAAATATATTAGGAAGTATAAATGCTGGTCAGTGTTGTTAAAAATAAAATAATTCACACTAGGTATAAAACAGGATCCCATTTTGGTAAAAAAAATTAAAAAACAGTGAGATCAGAAACACTGAGACAATGTGTTGTCAGTGAAAGAAATTTGTTATAAAGACATTTTGTTGCTTACACATTAGTAATCATTCATTGTGGTAGAGTTACCTGTAAATAGATGCCGTGCATCCGGAAAGTATTCACAGCGCTTCACTTTTTCCACATTTTATGTTACAGCTTTATTCCAAAATGGATTAAATTCATTACTTTATTCAAAATTCTACAAACAATACCCCATAATGACAAAGTGAAAGAAGTTTGTTTGAAATATTTGCAAATGTATTAAAAATAAAACAACAGCAACAAAAAATTACATGTACATAAGTATTCACAGCCTTTGCTCAATACTT